>NC_051161.1:33205316-33400316 GCF_013339745.2 Dermacentor silvarum | reverse complement strand
ACGCTCGCGGGTATTGTTAGTCGGTTACAGTGGTCATGTGGCTTTTAAGATGCACGAAACTTCCTTTCGTAACCGCTGGCCCGGGTACAGCAAAAATGTGTAACGTATTACGGATGCTCAGCGTTGGCAGCTAACAAATTAGTTGAACCGTTCCATACACATCATCGAAATTGACTCGAATCTAATCACTGAGGTTGACACTGCAGCAAATGTGTGAGGACGCAGGCGAAGGCGTGCAACTCGAACAGCTGGCTGCTGGAAGAGCCGTGCCACTTCGAAGGCAACGCTTTTCTGTCAGTCACATCTTCTATTTGTTATTCCCTTGCTCTGTGAAACCCTCATTGAAAGTTTTGTTTTGTTCAAAGAAAGAAGAATAAAAGCGTCCTTTGTCATTCGCAAATTCTGTCTACAAAAAAGAAAAAAAAATCAGATGGAAGGAGTACTATGATCGATCAGTTTAGTGCCATGATTTATCGGAGGAACAGGCGACTCAATCCATCATTTTATTACTGGGTATGGGAATAAAGACTAGAAGAACGAAACGAAAATGCTACAAAGCTTGCCTTACTAGCCAACCTAATGTTCTGTCTGACGGTAGTGGAACAGTATGCGACCTAGCAGATGTTTTCAGGGAGTGTTACGTACACGTACGTAAGCGACGATAGACGAAGTAGCGATATGACCGTCATTATACACCCTAATCGGACTTGCCGCACGAAGCGGGGTCACTGTAGCGGGGTTACATTTATAAGTTTTCTTTTTTTTTTATTTGTACTATGTCAAAAGGCAGCCCTCCTCGAAAAAGAAGAAATCGACCCAGAGTGCGAATCTTTCTCTCGACAACAAAGTATACAGGGTGTCAGTAATAATTTGACCCCACTCCTAAAAATAAATAAGTAAATCAGAGAAAGAAAACAGGGATACCGGCGACGTCGCTCCATGTCGTTCGTCTTCGGATAAACAGCGATGACTGATAAAAAAAGAAAAGACATCCATATATAGGAGCAAGAAGACACCATACAAGCTTGGCCAGGGCGGCTGCAAGGAAAAGCGATGCGACGCGGCCCGTAAGTAATCGCTTTCACGACGAAGAACCGTAATGGACGCCTTTCGCGGGGCCGCGCTCTTAATGAGTGTAAATCGAGTCGTGTATAGCTGCACAAACACTTTGGCCCGTCGCCAGCCTTACGTGTGCCGCTCGAACGACGAAATGGCGCGGAGAAATGTCTTTCGCGGCCTTCGCGCATCGTACGCGTAATGGGACAATAGCTACCTCGAAAGGTTCTTTTAGAAAGTCAGAGAAAAGGAAATCGCGAACCAGCGGGTCGTATTCCAGCGACGTCAGGACGCAGAACGGTACAAGCAACCTTCGCGCATAATTCATATCGGTGTCGCGTATATGACCTCCATGTCGTTGAGAGGCGTGTAGTAGTAGCATTTGTGTCTATCCGAGAATGGAAACTCGTTGTGTCGGGACAAGGGTAAATGGCCATTGCGCGACCTTACCGAACGGATTAAGTTCCGATGCCATTGTTATCAGCCTGCACGTGTTTTGTAAAGAAGTTAGAGAGAGAGAAGGGAGGAAGGAAAGGCAAGGAGCTTAACCAGACTTAATTAGTCCATTTTGCTACCCTACACGTGGGGAGGGGGACGGAGGAGGGAAAGAAAGAGAGAGCGAAGTGAAGGTTGTGGTATAGCCTAGCAGCTCAATGCTGATGCGTGGTATTTAATGACGCAGTTCTCACCAATTTTTTTTTTGTATAAATCTGTAACATTTTAGGAAACGTAGATACAACTTGTTTTATCGCATATACGTGAAACGGTTAAACTGAAGTTATTAGGATGCAGTGACTTGCGGAAATACTTTATGAGTCTACATGCTGCATATTAATTCTGTTAAATATATATAATCTTAAATTGCTCCTATTGGGCATGCAGGTATGGTAAGCTTTCTTTGTTCCGATCTCATCGTAAAAAAATAAACAGGCATTGGAGTAAACTCTTAGAAATCTTTCTAAATATGAATCAAGTAATGTTGTACTTTCACAGCTTCGTATAACAACCATAACCTGGGTGTTCTTTTCCATTTCCTCTTATCGCTACATTTGCCCCTTCCTTTGCAATGACAGCGCATTTTAAGGATCGTGTATTGTTTGTTTGTCATTGTATTTTACGAACACATATATTGCAGCGACGTCTGATTATCCCTAGACGTAAGTGAGTGCAAATGCTCAAGGCGTGCCATTTAACCTAGCTATTCGTTATTGTCGTTAAAAAAAAAGGATATATTCAGCTACAAAATTTTCTAATTGAACACTTCACTGTACGTTCTCTGATGTCATCGCAATGACATCCCTATTTGATAAAATCACCAGCGGCGGAAATCACTATAGAATTTCCGAATTGTTCACTCAGTCCGTTTCCCCCCAAGTGAACACGGTAAGAATGTAACACACCAAAGCCTGGCGAGATAAATGGTAAATGAAATAATAATATGCGTATTTCCACACATTTCTACACGTCTTGGTGTATACAGTCGGCAACTCGCGTGCAATCCTTGCAACACCGTGGAGCCCAATGTGAACCGCGGTTGGATCCCGTTCTGCGTGACGTCATTCGCGGTACTTGGCATCGAGCCGCAGTGTCCCTATATGCGATCAGTGTACCTTAAAGCGAAGCTTTCTTTTCGGCGCCTCTGTTGCTACCGTCGCTGCTGCTTGCTGCTGCTGCTGTTTGTTGTTGTTTTTCTTGTTATTATTATTTATTTATTTTCACTTTTCTCGCCGTCTCTATACGTTTGTTGAATAACGAGACGAAATATTCGCGTTACCGACTAGCACAAGAGGAAGCGACGCGATGCAAGAATTGACGAAAAGGTGTCGCGGGCTAACTTATAAGCGTTTCGTAGAAGCACCGTGTTTTTTTTCTCTCTCTCTCTTTATCTGAGAGCTATTCTGCATGTGAGATCCAATTCGTGGAGTTTAAAGTACCCAAGCAATGCACGGCCTATGAGGGACGCCGTATTTCCTAATCGAACCTAACCTAACCTATATATCTGAGGTACGAGCGTTTTTTTTTTTTTTTTTTTTTTTCCGCCCACTAATGGGACTGAGGCCGCAGTGGCCGGGAACTAAACCCGTAGCATCGTGTTCAGAGGTAGAAAGCCACAGCCAATCAACCACCGCGCTGGGTCACTCAGTGAGATGTCGGTTTTGACGCAAAGTAGTCGAAGCGCCTTCCCGGGTATATAGTGTAAAAAGGAAAAAAAAAAAAAAAAATGAAAGGCGAAGTGAATGAACTTGAACAAATCTCGCTTAAAATTTCCTGAAAATGTATATAAACCGAACGTTCACTTGCAGTTGCGGTGAACTCTAAAAGCCGCAAACGTTGCGCGGAAAAGCAATATATACTTGGGACTTTTAACATTATTGATTTATATCGGTGTATATTTGCCGGGGGTACCGCTCTGTGTCCGTGTAGAAACTAATTGCAGTGCATCGGAAAGTGAAAATTTTGTTTATTACAACGGCAAGCGGGGAAAAAAATTAAGAAATAATAAAGAAGTACATAAAGAAAGGCCACGAAGCTATATTCCTAACCTTCGATTGCACGCTGAACCGAGCACTTTCGTGCCGCGGCTTATAAATAACATTCTACTCAGGTTTTGTGTGTAACTTGGCATTTGATACAACAATGAGCCCCGTGAATATACCTTAATGGCCACGTATTAACCACGGAATGATGAAGACTTTCTATAGCGTAGATTTCCTGTTTGGGTGTTTCCTTGCATCTTACTTTCATTTAGAGAATCATTGAGCACTTGAGGAATATGGAGCTCGGGCGATTTTTAATAAGCATATCATAAGAAGCCAAGTAATTTCCCCTATATTGTCCTTGCTGTTATTGTTTGTTGGCTTCTTATGATATGCTTATTAAATATCGGGCCCCTCGGTTCCCTTTCTTCTCGTTCACTACATAACGAGGGCTCGAATCCTGCAACAATGATGCCTTCAGGTAGCATATGTGGGTTTATTGACCAGTTGCCATCACCCAAAAAGATCACGTGCTCGTGACGCCTGCGGCAGAAAGGATGTTCCACATCCGCCTTATGGTTTGTGAGTGGTGGCGCTGGCTAACACTCCCAGGGTTAGTTCTAGTTGTAAAAACATAAATACCCCAGGAAGTGGATGGGAAAACGGCTCCGCGGTAGCTCAATGGTGAGAGCATCGCACGCGTAATGCGAAGACGTGGGTTCGTTCCCCACCTGCGGACAGTTGTTTTTTTCATCCATTTTCATTTCCACTAATTTATCATTTTCTTTAATTCAATTAATAAGAGCAAGTAATTTCCCCTATGTTGTCCTTGTTGTCCTTGGTGTTATTGTTTGTTGGCTTCTTACGATATACTTATATATATGAAACACTTTATATATATGAAACACATTAGTATACAATGAAACACTTTCACTTGCCTGTATTTTGCTTTAAAGTATATTTAAGTTCACGAATTAGTTTATATATCCTTTTTTTATTTTTTTAGACACCACTATCCAATCATGTGTCCCCGAAAAGAAATCAGTACTCTAATTGGTTAAGATATTTCCTCGAATTGATTAATTTACATAAATTCGATACGCTGAGTATCCCGCGCTTCTTCCATAACAAACACCGATCCCACGATTCACGCATAAACAGAAAAATCATCTTTAGTCGGAACGCAGAAACGGAACGGAAGGTAGAAGCAGACGACACAAGCATCGTCTGTTTCTCCAAAGCAGAAGCACTTTCGCGCCATTGCCCTGCCTCTCGTCAAGGACGTTATCACGGTCGTCTGGAGAGTATATAGGGGCGGCATGGAAAGGGGGCGAACGGGAGAGGGAGAGAGACGACGCGCAAAGGTAAATTCCAACGTGTACACACGCACACGCACACACCGCGAGCACATATCGACAGGCCTAGAGGTCCTTTCGATTCTGGCCGCCGATATCGAGCGATGCGTCGCCTGAGCGGAAAAGGCTGCGCGGCACAAACAGGACGCCCACCTCCCGTTCTCCCCCCCCCCCCTTTTTTTTCTTTCCCCATTTCTCCTCCCTCGTTCCCTAGCCGCTCTTCCCTGCCCTTTCCTGCGCTGAGCATGCAATGACGGCGGCAGCGGGCTTATACCCTTGAACAAAGAAACGAGCGAGATGAACGAGAGTGCGGACGGAACGGCTTTAGGCTTATCGTCTGGTCGTTTCTCTGTTATGCTGCGCAGGGCTTGACTATATATAGAACGCAGTTTGTCGCGCTCAAAGCTTCGAGCCTGCGGGTTGGCACGGTGGTTATCGCCTCCGGCTGGTAAACAGCTCATTGCCGCAGATGCATTAGTTCGACGCCAAGTCGCGGTCGTGGGCAAAGTTTTGTTTTTATTCGCCACGCGGTGGAGGGTGCAGTTGAGTGTGAGCAGACGGCTCGAGGACGACGGCGGCGTAGGGGAAAGGACGGAATACATCTCAACAGCAAACTCAGTTTCGTGTTGTCAACTGTTGTCGAAGTAACGTAAAGTTGAGCTGCATTAGTAACGTCTCCGTAAATAGCAAAGTGGCCGCTCATGCCATCAAAGAAGGATTGAAGGACTGAAGTGACTGAAGTGATTTCGCTGGTGATTGTGACTTAAGATGAAAATTACTAATTCCTAATTGCATGCAGTGGGCATCGCGTGGCGTAAAATAGACGCACGCCGGTGCCGAAACCAGAACACGCCTCAAGTCCGTTCCTTGCCATACGCTGAGTGGGGCGCAGATGAAACGATAGCGCAATGACGCCCGTAAAGAATTTTGTTTTCAAAACCGTCTGCATTTTTCTTTCTCGCTTTTTTTTTATTTCGTTGTTGTTGTTGCCGTCGTCTTTCCGTATTCACCTTGCAACACTTTTTTGTAGCTTAATTTGGTGGCATTTCGTACAGTCGCCGAAGGCATTAACATCTGTGTTAATAAAAGATCTAATCAGAAATGCAATCGCCTGGTTGATTTCGTAAGCTTCGTCAAGCAAATGGTACAATTGAGCCGTTTTCTTTTAAATCCACAAATTTTAAATATCGAAATCTGCGCATCTTCATATCCTTCCTTTGAGAACCTACCTCTTCTTGAAGAACCTCTTCTCAATTTACTGAGCGAACTGGTTTACTCGAAGAGGCGGACATTAATTGCGCTGGAAATCGAAAGGCATAATTGACGGATTAACAAAACCTCGCTTATCAACTTTTTAATTAATTACTTTAGCGCACATATTGCAAAAGAGCCAGTGATTTTGCTATAGGTACATCCTCTTGGAACGAATTGCGAAACTAGCCCCAGTGCTGAGATAAGCGCTGTCAAACTTGTGGTAAAATTCAGTGTTGTTCCAGTTACCTTATTTAACAAACCTTCTCTTTATGCATTGAAACTCAAAAAATATCGGCGCTCCAATACATTTTGTCGCAAGTTTTCACAGCGCATATCTCGAAACTTGTGTCTCCCTCAATATTCCCTTCCGAGTGAATATTACTTTTAACGCGATAGCGTTAAGGGTCCCGTGTCGCAGAAAATCCGGCGTCGGCGTGCGATGTCGGCGGGTGGCGGAGAAAATCATCCCCAACCACCCTAACCGCGCAGGCCCTCCACGTGGTGCAAGGTTTTGGTGAAGAAAAATTGAATTTCTCACAGTGAAATCCGTCAGAAAAATGGCAAAGTACGACTTTACCATTCGGCGTCGGATTGTTTACCAATTGGCATCGGATTGTAATTTGAATGTACGAGAAAACCTAATTCTGCTACGAGGAAACTCAAACACAAACCCCTTTTCCAGCATTTCGACCAGACCTACAGCCGCGCGTTCGGGTACTTCCAAAATTAAAATCCAGATGGCGCTCGCATCCTAGGCAGGTTAAGGCTTTAAGGCAGGTTAGAGTCAC
Organism: Dermacentor silvarum; assembly: GCF_013339745.2. Classification (NCBI taxonomy): domain Eukaryota; kingdom Metazoa; phylum Arthropoda; class Arachnida; order Ixodida; family Ixodidae; genus Dermacentor; species Dermacentor silvarum. The sequence continues at coordinate 33,393,386 of NC_051161.1, read as the reverse complement.
TGGAAAAAATTTCAGTGACTCTAAGGCAGGTTAGAGTTACTATATATGACTCCCGCAGGGAGCTCCCGTAGTGAGCATATAGAGTAACTCTAAGGCAGGTCAAATTGGGACTTCGCCTGCTAATTCGTTTTGGACACGCGCGCGCGTCGGGGCAATAGCAAACAATTAATAGAATAATAAAAAAGGTGCTAGGGCCTTCACATTTTATTATAAGACCACTTATATTGCCCCTGGCAACACATTTCCAGCAATGCATTTCTGTTTAAATGTGAAGCCGACTTTAGGGGATCGGTGTAAGCTTGGTCTTTGTAAGCTGGCTTTCCCACGTTCAGTGTTGCAGTGAATGAAGCCTACTTGCCGTATGCGAACGATGCGATGCGAACGGGTCCCGATAACGCTATCGCGTTCTACTCTTAAAGGCGAAGCTTAAGCGTCCTCCAATTTTTTAAAGTCACTAGCTGGAATTAGTTATAATTAAATGTGTGAAATTACGTAAACACGCATTTTCCACACAGCTAACTAGCCCTAACCAAGATGGCCGTGTTCCAGCTAGTATAACTGTTAAGCTTGAGACACGCGCTTTCAATTTCAAAGATCGGATAGTGCGAGGGAGGGAAGGTAGCAGAAATGGTGTCAGCAAGCAGCCCCCGTGTTGACACCTTAAGTACGATTCTAACCCGAGGTCCACCATCGTGGTTAGGTCAAACTAGGTATGTGGGACCCTGTATGTGGTCCCCTGTTTACGGAATTTACCATATTCCGTATATGTAACGTAACGTAATTGGTTAATAGTTTAGCAGCAAAACAGCGTTTATTATCTGATTTATTTTGATTCATTCTGCGAATAATGTCCACCTCTGTGAATAATATGCCCCAACAAGTGGATCAGTGCTGCTTGCCATGTCCCAAATATGTGTGTGTGTGTGTGTGTGTGCGCGCGCGCGTGTGGTTAACAATTTAAAAAGAAAAAAAAAAGTAAGAAAGAAGAAAGCATTTGTATACCTGTCTGTACTACCTTTACAGTTGTGCTGGTTGCAGGCTCTGTTCCCTACAAAATTAAGCAAGAAAGCAACAGACGATACCTGAATATCCTCAGTGCCGCAAATATACATCTTCCGGCACCTAATTCCTTTATTAAAGCAAATCGTTCTGTGCCTTTTTTTCCTGAGTATTGGTACATCTATTCGGTCGGCTTTTTCCGAATCATATGGGCCGGTCCTACAAATACTGAGACAGTAATCTGGGCTCATCCAGGAGCCTGGCGTGATGAAAAGCGGACCGATCCCGGAGGCAGCATAATCTGAGGTCCTGTGGATCGCGTGGGTCGCGCTGTGGAGGTTTCCGCGCCTTGCTGGTTTGCCGGGCGAGCACGTAATTAATGGCTATGCTGCAAAACGCGTTGCAGTAGATGAACGGTCCTACAGCGCTCAATTAATCGGGACTTCACGAAAGCTTCAATTCGGGTAGGTTAAAAATTGTTGATTTTTTGCTTCCTTTAACACATGGCACGTACCAACGAGGGGAGATAGGCAAATGTTCGCAATTGAAGCATAACAGAATTCCTTCCTGCCCGCTAACTTAATGGTCTGTATTACCAAGACTTAAGTAATAATTTATTTATTATAAATAGTGAAAAAATATTTAAATTTGTTCGTGCCAATTTTAATTAAGCCGCTCGAGTATAAAAATGCAAATAACGTTACTAATGAGGTTAATAATGTGGAAAAAGGTGTTTAACAGCCTCCCTGTAGCAATGATATACTCATGCACAATCTGACATACTTCCTTTCGGGCACTACCAAGGGAGCTCGCACCAAAAGATACATTATTAAGTACTGAAAGAGGAAGGCCGATATACGCGATAGGGGATGTTCCTAGTATGTCTTTCTTTGGGGATTATATGTCCGGCAGTAGAGGAAGAAATGTTCCAGTGATTCCATATCCCCACATGACGCACAGAGGTTCGATGGCGCCGAACCCATACCTATACTCTTGTAAATATTTAATTGCGGCATTCGACACCGCAGAAGGGTCATCGATACTTCGAATTGTCATGATCGATACACAACCACGTGTTCCAAGGAAACGAAAAATGTCTGTGACCCGCTGCAGCAAGGAGAAGCTCATTTATGCGACCGACAAATTGTTGCTGCCGTCGGAATCTTGTCACAGCCAACGGGATAAGGTTAGAATGAGTGTATATCTGCGTTCTTTTTAGCGGTAAACATATATAATAAACACCAACTAGGCCAATAACAAGCTCTCTTGAAGCTTTTGATGATTTAACTGTTGTCGCGCGGTTAAAAACATGCAGAAGCACGAAGACATCCCTGCTGAAGCAAGCGCTGGGGCAAACAACAGCTCCCTAGGGAAGAACCGTATACGGTCACGCACTGCGTCGTGTGTTTTTTGCCAGCTCGCGCGCCGTCGCGACCATTAAAACTGTATTGATATACTTGCAGCGGCCGCGCGTCGCACTGCAGCCAAGCGCCAACGCTCGTCGTCCCGTTTGTCTATATCGCAGCCTCGCGAATAGAAGAATTGAATTACAATGAATTCCGGAATTTCACGCGTCAAAACAACGATCCGATTATGAGGCACGCCGTACTGTGGGCTATAAGAATCATTTACCTCCTGGAGTTCTTTAACGCGCACCTAACTCGAATTGCACGAGCATTTTTGCACATCGCTCCCGCGGAAATGCGGCCGCTGCGGCCGAGAGAGTCGAACACGCGCCTTCGAGCTCAGCTGCGCAACGCCATATATATAGCCACGGGGCTATACAGCGCGGTAAGTGTGAATCGGTGAAGCAGTAATCACGATGAAAACCTTTATACACAGCCTTCTCCCGACCGAACTCGGGTATTGCGTGTTTGTCCCCAATTTGCAACAAGCACGGCAGGGCACACAAACAGGCGCACAAAACTGCGTTTCTCTGATTTGTCAAAAGCTTTATTTTTCTATACCCTCCCATCCTCTCTACACGAAACTATTAAATTTTGCTATCTCCTTCTCCTCTCTCTCTCTCTCTCTCTCTCTCTATATATATATATATATATATATATATATATTCTTCAGCACGGTGATGTAACATGTATGTGTCCTGAAATCCAAAATCATGTCCACCATTACGGTGCCGCTTCAGTTTAGCAAGAGTGTGTTGAAGCTAGTGACGTTGATATAAGACAGAAAACATAGCAGAGCTAAACGAAGAGTGTATATATATTGCAAGTCCTGAAATATTATGTGACCGGGATTCTGGGAACCGCCGGTCGGCAACTAGCAGGACAATAAGCTTTACTATATACGCGACCCAATCGTTAGATATCAATTCGAAAGAGTTAATTACGCCGCATGCCCAGTTTACAATGTAAATAGAACTCAAGTGAGTCGCGCCGGTTATGGTCAATAGGTCGCGTCTGTCTATAGAAAATGACTCGTAGCCTGTAATGTTGACTTCATTCGATTTCTACTCATCTGCACAAACACACGCAACGAACTGAACTTGTATTATACAGTTTGCCTATCCGGTATAAGACGAACGCGAAGAACGTGTTATCGAAAAATTCAGAGCGGCCGGTCGTTCACCGCAGTGTGGGGCTAGCGGACACACACTAATCTTACTATACCGAACGAAAAGGCGGTAGCAGAATGCAGCGACTACAACGAATAATTCAAAACAGCAATAGGGCGTTTCGTCGTCTGCGATGTGTCTTTTGCTCTTGGCCACAAGAAATGCCCGTGGACACACAGACACGGCGTTATAACTTCTAATAAGCAGCTATTTAGTCTCATCTTTATGAAGTAAAATGATCCCCAAATAAATAAATCAGTCAATAAAAGTAGTAAAACATAAAAACAGAACACGTCCTCCGCATATCTAGGCCACGCGGAAGACATGATATGATTAATCGTGCACCAGCGCAAGTGGCCATGAGCGCCTGAACAGCGATCCATCAATGTCTAGAGGAACTGTCGCAAATCGCTCAGTTATATTACAATTTATTTAAGTCAAGAAACCATTCGGTTTCATGTGGCTATCAAGACAATTAACAAAAAGAAGAAAGAAAGAAAAAGGCGTTTTTTTTCTTCTTCTTTATAATCGTATAATGAGGCCTTGCAAATCAAAGTATTATCACATATACGCAGCCACACTGACTACCTCGTTTCAGTGACGGGTCACAGTTTGCAGGCATATAAAAGGTCAAAGACGCATGGATTGGCTCTTATATACGCAAGAGGAGTGAGCCGCACACGAAGGCATGAGATTTCTGGGGTTGACGCCCAGGTAGGGTTCGCGAGGCCAACTCGGAAGCATATGTGTGAACGCGTACGTTAAAGACTGCAAGCACGTCTCTTTCAGTATGCGTGACAAATCTTTGGAACTACGTACTAACGAAACGCAGCCTAACCTAGAATGGCAGCAGCTAGGGGACGAGCACCGTGACCCGGCACTCCAGATTTTCCGTCTCGACCCCTTGGCGACGTGAACCCTAATAAAGGAGACTAATTCGAAAGCCTTCAACAATAATGTCTCGGAGTTTAGAAATAAGTTCGCTCGTGGAATCACAATATAAGGAAATATGAAGATGGGTTAGTTTTCTTTTATTGTTTTTAAAACGTCAATAACCATCCTCTTTTCTGAAGACAAAAGATAACTTTCAAGCCGAAGACGTTAGTAGACGCGTGTTACCTACTACACAAACAAGATTGCTGCGAAAAACAGTCTTAGAGGCAATATAGGAATTCAAAGCGAACTTTCAGCTGAAGAACAAGTTGCCCGAGAAGTGAACCATGCTCTGGACTTCATTCGATCATTAGATTAGGCGTTCGTCTGCGAACGCGCCTGGAGATTTAGAGAAAACGCAGAGAGCAGCCGGGGAAAAAAATCTTGTCGCAAAAGAGAGTAAGAGACTCTCTAACGGGAAGAATGAAGATCTCGAGTACGATACACTTGGTTATGGCTTGCCGTGTGAGGTTCTGAGCTTTAACGTCATTGCAGAAGATAGGGAATACATAGGGAAGAGAAAACACGATCTTCCCATATCGCGTAGCGAGGGAGCTTCGTTCGTCAAGCACAGCAACCAGGTGTGACTGAAAGACGTATCATTCATTATAATTATGAGAACGAATGCGCCGTCTAGACATCTAAGCTTGCGCCGGTTTGCCGTGATTAACGGTCAGCCTGCCCGTAGGGCAATTGTTTTTTAACACAGTAATTCAATTACGCGTAAGACACGTACAGCTAGCAAGTGCAACAAAAGAAAAGAGCAACCGATGACAGCGACCGCGCCTACTATACGTGAGGTGCGAAATCGACAAACCCACGTGAATATGGCGGTTCCGCCTATATATTTCTTCGTTCGCTCAAAGTGAAAATCTGTGCTGAAGAAAAACGAGCTCCTCAGAACGAACGAACGCCAGCGGCCGTTGATGGAGCGATGTTTACAAATATCCGTTGCCGCTCCCGAAGAAAACGCGAGCGCCGCGCTGTACGCGCATTGACATTTACAGCGCCTTCGGTTTGCCGAAATAGAAGACAGCGTCGCTCGGCGTTACGGTTCCCAGAGAAACTGTGCGAGCTCACACGACGATGAATCACGCGAGAGCGCGGCCCGCGTCTTTCCGGTCACTAGGGCCCCGCATTAAAAAAAACCCGGAACGCGCGTTGCAAACGTGCTTCCCACACGCGCGTGCTAGCAGGAGCGGCCGCTGCTGCTGCCGACGGGCGTACTTCGCCTTTAGGCCTAGGTGCACCGCGGTGCAGCCCCCCGGGGTCGGTCAGTGAAAAAGAAGAAAAGGGAGCTCCTTTCGGGCTTACCTTGCTCTCTGCCGGTATAGGGCAGGCGCGGCACAGATTCCAGAAGGTGTTAATCATGGGCCTGCCGTGTGCGACAACTTCGTACGCACACCAACACAAGCAAAGATGGAAAAGAAACCGCGCGGCGGTGAGCCCGGCCGATGCGCGGCGCGCGGTATCGACGACGGCGGAGCTCTCTGCGTCGCCGGGCGGGAGAGACGGCGGAGCAAGCGGCGCTGGCGGTGTGTGTGTGTTTGCACGCAGACAGAGCGCCGGTCGGGGGCTTGGGCCTGCGCGGCTGACGGCTACGGCTCCGGCTTCTTTCGGTGCGGCGGAAGTCGCGCAAGCGCGGCCTCCTCTCATCCCCTCTCTCTCTTCTCCTTCTGCCCCGGTTATAGCCCAAGCCGAGCCACTGCGAGCGCTGCCGGTCAATCCTCAGAGCATGCTGCTTTGCAAACATCCCCGCACCGCTCCAAGTACGAAAATATTATGAAGTAAATAAGCTTAACTTATCACTTTTCTTCACCGATTTCTGTGTCGCGTGTGCTTAAAGAAAAAGATAAATATTTGGGCAGAATCTATCGGCGATGAATGTCACTGTAAGCGAATAGCCGAATGGTGCTCACTTTATTAAAGGAATGGTGCACTTGACGACTTATATTCGTTGCAGTGAAGGATATTTAGATAGCGTTTTCTGTTTCATTGCGCAATTCCGTAGAGGACAGAGCCCTTAATCAACACATCTGTAACGGTAGTACAGATGGACAGAACGTGTGTCTCAAAGAGCACCTCCATCCACTACTCAATGACCACGAAAACTTCCAAGAGAGCGAAAGAAAGCTTTAAAGCTAACAAGCTTGAAGACACAGCTGCCTCTTTCTAGGACATACGCTACACATAAGCTTGTTCGCGTAAAAGGGCAGGTCTTCGTCCAACGTACAATGCTAATATGTATGAGAACGTCGCTGTACAATGCAAAGACACGTCGAAAGATGGCCACGACTGGCACGATTAAAGCCCTCGATGCCGTCTACCTCAACTGCGAAGTTCAAACTCGCAAGTTTGGGGACTTTCCCTCAGCCATATGCTCTTGCAAGTGACCGGATTTTTCAGGCTGAGCTGCGCTAGCTGTTTGTGCACTGCGAGTGAAAGAGAATCACGCTGCCGGTACAGCGCGCTTTCTAGAGGATCTATTTACAGCACTGCATCCACTTGCAGCTTCTGAAAACCCTTTTCATAAACTGAAGGTCCTCTAGAATGAGTGATTAAATGACAAACGATAGTAAGAGCTAGCAAGAGGCGCGCAACCAAGCCACGCACACACGCGCTCACCAGTACAGTACAGGCATTTTGCATCCTACGCACTGCAACGCAGACTCCTCCATCACGCGTACCCTCTGCAGTTACCGAGTCGAAATCGTATGCGTAAACTTGCGACAGGGCAAAAAAAAAAAAAAAGAAGAAAAGAAAACACGTCATTGCATGCAAATACGTATTTGCGTGTGTATATGTGTTAAATGATGATGATGATGATGATTTATTGGCATCCCCTTTGAAACGGGGCGGTGACAAATAGTTACCTAGCCTGCTTGAATTAATCAGGTATGCTGTAAATCCCTTTCATTCTAGCATTTTGTATACATCTCCAAATAATGCGCGAATGACCCGCCAAAACATATTCGTTGAAGATTGTTTCTCCACAATAAGAAGCTTTCTGCGGAGAAGCACGCTTCTGGTGATTGCTTTACAGAGGCGGTCACACCGTCATGACATTGGGCACGTGCAGTCATTAAAGCGTTATAATGCACGGCATTATTCTTATTTATTTTCCTACGCAGCAATCCTTTATCGTCGGTGTCAAAGACGGTTTTCTGCACTTTACCCATATTACCAGATTTCGCGAGCTTTGTAGTTGCAAATGGAGAAAGACTTCGCTGCTGACGTCATTGACGCTTACTGTATAGTTTCTCTAGCTTACCGACAAACTCGACGACGCCGACGGAGCAAAAGAGCAAAATTTTGGATAAGTGGGCCGGCCATTGCGTTCTGTTGATCAAGAACAGAATTTTAAATTAAGTGCATAGTGCCGTTCAGTTTTAACGTCATACTCTTGAACAGTAACTTTTGTTTACTGACTGCCTTGAGACATCATTAACTAGCGCTAAAAAAACATCGGACGACAGCGAGAAACACACAGGACAGAATTGTAGCGTTTTGTTCTGTGTGCTTCTCGTTGTCGTCCTATGTCTTTTTAGTGCTAGTTATATGATGTCTCAAGTCTGTAAGCACCAATTAGCCCAACTGCTTCTCTAATTGTGCTACTGATGTCTGTCCGAGAAATGACGCGTGTATTCACGAACTAAGCCGACTGAAAAAAAAAAATTTGAATAAAAGTTCCTGCCAAATGTTAGCATTTGTTTATGTTAAGTTCAGGAGGCGTGCAAGACTATCAGAACCCATCATGAACAAATTTAACTGATTACCAACACCTCTTATTTCCCTGGAGTAGACATTTCTGTTGTATTCGAAAAGTTGAAGTTCTGCTCACAAAAATCCGATGTCGATGCCTGTCTTAAACAATTATCTGCACAGATCTGGTCTGGCGCCCTCCCCCTTGTGCTTAGTTTGTGATGATGATGAGACGATAGACAACTTATCTTGCCTCCGTTTCTCATCATTAAGAAAAACATATTTTAAAAGGACTATTTCACTGATTCACTGGATTGAACGTTGGCATATGCCGATACTCTGTATTTCAACAAAGGACAAGTCGTTTGGCCAATCCCCTTGTGTGGGTAGGTGCCAGTATATTCCAAGGACAGTCGGGCCTCACTTCGCTCCGTTTGCAACGTGACGCACGAGACAGATTGTCCGCACCAGCCAATACATCGCGGAATGAAAACACGTGTGACGCTGCGCTCAAGTTTCGCATTAGACAATATCGTAATCGTCTTTTTTTTTTTTTTTTTTTTTTTTTTTTTGCTTGGTACCCGATACGTTACAGTGATACGTGACAAGCTAGGACATTAGCGCATGCACGTCGTATACTGTGAATTACTGTGGCAGACGAGGCGGTGCGGATGAGCACATCTCGGGGGGCGTTCGGCCTTCCTGTTGGCCAATGAGGTGTGCTGTGTCTGTGGCGGACGTGGCGCACCAGGTGCAGCCACAGAGCCTGGCCACGGCCGTGGCCTGGCGCGCGTGGTGCGACCAGCGATGGCGGATTGGCGACGGGTGCGAACATTGTGCTCTGGCTGTGGCGGACGTGGCGCACCAGGAGCAGCCACAGAGCCTGGCGTAGGTCTTAGGGTGGTGCGGCCCAGCTCGCGCAGGTGTAAAGTATTCACGTTGGCGCGTTTGGTAATGTGGGGATGAGGAGAGGGATATTCCCAGTACATGCGTACCGCATTGGATGCTGCGCACGGACAGATGGGGTGGACTGGTCTACGTGCTTTATGTGATGAATGATTGCATCATTGGGGAAAGTGAGGGTCTGCGATTGTCGGATGAGAGACGCGTCTGCACGTGGAAAGAGGTATGAGGGAGTCGGGTAGGAGCATGCCGGATTCGCGGTAAGTCAGCGCTTCTCGTACGTGGCCTGCTTCTCCAGCAACCACAAACCTACCTCATTGACGCTGTTTGCTCGTCACGCTGCTGCAGTGCACGTATGAAATGTGCACTCTGTTGAAACGCCAAAGATCGAAGCACGTGCACGGCATGAAGGGAACGTTCAATTAAACCTAATTATGCATTTTGTATGCTTCCCCCGGTTTCATTGTCAGTTTTCTTTATACGGTTGTACCAAACAGTGGGATCCGCTAATTCTTTTCGCTGATCGAATTTCTATAGTTGTGCAAGCCAATCACGTTCGCTTGTTGCCGCGACATCACGGCGTAGGCGCGGGACCCATGTTTCGAAGTACAAAGGCACCGAGGTTGGGAGGGCGATTCAACGTGTAGTTGAAGTCGATGAACGACAATACCTTCCTCGGCCAGGTAGCGGGAGGGGGGATAGAGAGAATGGGGTGGATGAACCATGATTTATTGTAAGAGCCGCGTTGAAGCAACGTTTGCTCGACGGCAACTAAAGGTTGAAATGCCTTCCAACTTTTTGTCATCAGTTATCATCATCGACATCAGCGCGGCTCTCGGTATAAGATACGTGATTCATCATCATCAATTCTGTCACATTTTTAGACTGCAGTATGTTCGGGATCAGGCCACAAAAGAGGCTAGAGGCTTGAAATAGTCATACCCGATACGTAAATGTGGCGGTAACTCGCCAAGGAAGAATGTCTTCAAAATGTAAAACGAGTGGCCTGGCAGCTCTCCTTACCAGTGACAAGTAACAATTGACAGAAAACACGAGCCCTACGAGAAGCAAGGGTGGTAAAGAAGCAGTGTTTTATTGGTCACCAGCCTGTCCCCCAAAGTGTGTGTGTGGTTGCAGTGAAAAAAGGGTGTATCTACAGTGCATCCGTATGATACAGGGAACAAACACAAAGAACCATCGCCAACAAGATGATGCGAGGAGATATAACTTAGACATATGCTTTTGTGTGTGTTTGGACAGCAAGCGCCTCACTTAGCGGCGAACAGAGAAAAAAACAAGGAGGGCCACCTACGGCAATCTGATGCACGTCCACTAAACAGCATGTGAGGGAGACCATTACATTAGGGCATGCGTCGTGCCATATTCTACAACTATGTACAGCAATACAGTAGCACACAGGGTGGCCTGGACTGGCTCTTGGACAGAAGGCAACCTTGCCTTTTAGTGGTCTGGAATTCTTGCGTATCTTACACTTGGCGAGAGTAGTGAAGCAGAATTAAATCTCAATAAGAGCCAGTTTCAAGAGATAAGAATTTTTAAATTTATAAGCAAGCTACAGCACAGAATTAAGCATGGCACCTACTAGCACTGATTATTTGATTATCCCCGACAGTTGGTTTGATTCCATTTTATGGAACAGCAGCTGAATAGTGCAGCGTGAACTTACAACCAAGGTGTCTCGTAACATGTAGCACAGTATAATCGCTCATGTTGAATACACATGCACCAGTATTTAGCAGCACTGTTCTACAAAGTAAAAGTTATGCTGAATGTTTCCTTACTTTATTATATATATATATATATATATATATATGTGGCAGCGAAAGATATGGGATGATTGCATAATTTTGAAGCTTGCAATGAAATAAATTACAGTCCAACAACCAAGCAAGGACATGGACTGGCCAGCCCTTAACTATTGCAAGAGCCTTGCCAATATGCAGGTGCAGCAGAGGACAGCACGAATGCTTGCATTATTAAATGTGCTGAAACTGCATGGAGACAACTTACTAGTCCTAACCTTATTTCTTTTATTTCAGAGAAATAATGCTGAGCAACTCTGATGAAAAATATTTTGCCCACCTTTTAAAAGAAAGGGTGGGCTGGGGTTTCTTACAATGCTAGCATGTCTTATGGCTCCAGAAGCAATGCCAATTCATTCATTAGGACTCGGGAAAGACACTGGTTTTAGTGCAGCGATACTAACTGCACATAACAGTGCAGAATGGGCCCGAGCCAAAGCGATTCCCATTGCCACAATTGCTAATCCTCCAACAATGCCAAGCTACTTTGTTCATTCCACACAATCTTTCCAAGGCCCCTTTCCAAGACAAAACTTCCGAACCAAAGTTCCTCCAAAAAAGCATTTGTCCAATGTTCCAAGTGGCATTATAGAATAGTCGAGTACAGGCCACCCCGTGCCTTCAGCCTATTTACAGAAGAAAATTAGTCGCTGCTGCCTCCTCGCCCTCCACTACAGAGACTCAAATCACCACACCTCAATGGTCCACAACCACAAACAAAGACAAGACAATAATTGAAGCAGCACAAGCAACTCAACAAATTAGCAATGCACAAATGATGCAGAGATGAATCATCATTCCCTACTACATGTCAGCAGTACTTCTACTGAAACCCCTCTTCAATATAGGAGTTCTGTCTTTGGCAAGCCCCGAATATGTTTGCCAAATATGTATATACAACTGTCGTGAATCATTTTTTTTTACTTTTTGTCCTGGAATGGTATGCTTACACCAAAACATAAAAAAGCACAACCATGTGTGCAAAATGCATCAAACTATGTGTAAACAAAAGCTAAAAAAAGTGACAGCGCACTCTTAAGGTAAAAACTCTACAGTGGTGTGCCTCTTGCACTCGTAAGAGATGTGCGTGCACAGCTTTTTTTTTTTTTTATGAAGTGTGCCATTTCTTGCAACTAAAAGCTTCCACCTTCTTGAAGGTGGTATCTCCTGCAGTAACCACCAGTAAGAAAAAAAAAAAAGAATGGAAATAAATAAGAATTAAGAGAACAATGATATTCTAACATCACTTATAGCTTTCTTTCATGCATCCCACTTCTTGCAACACCAAGTGCCCACTGTCATTAACCCCTCAAGTGCCATAGGCAAGCTGGGTTCTTCTGCACACATCTGGTAAAAGAGGCTAAGGACGAGCGCAGCTCACTGACTATTCTGTTATTTTCTTGCAATTTTAATTTTGTTACAAAACATACTTTTCACTTTAATTTCCTCTTATAGTGGTGTTAAGCTGTTAAGCTTAGATTTTCCAATAAATAGCTGAAATTTTGTACAAAGAAACACTTCAAATATTGTCTGTAAAGGATTCTACAGTAAGAAAAATGGCCATTTGGGTAGCAATTCAGTAAAAAGCGTGGCACGAAAGGGGTTAAAGTGGTGAGTCCTTACATTCTACGGAATGCAAGAGCCTACACATACACACACATGCAAAAAAAAAAAAAAAAAGAAGCAATGGTGCTGTAATGTCATACACACCACCAGCATTAAAAAATAGCAAGCCTGCACATTTGTATCCTACAGCAAACAAGACTAAATCCTGCTTGTAACATGTAACAAATTCACATTAAAACAAAAAATTCTTTTCAACTGCAAAACTCCATTATCAGTAAAACAAATGAGGCATAAATGACAACAAATGTAGACAAAAACATGAAAAAGCCTGAAAACCAAAGCCAGAAATAACAGCACTAATTAGTCTCTTTCGTGAGAGTCTGGTTTCCCAATATGTCTGAGGAAAACAATGCAGTGTGATTTCATCACAATGCAGCTGCGTGAACAAAAGTTTTACTTCCGCACTCGGGAAATTCGGGGAGACTTGTAGCAAACATTAGTGCAGTCAAAGGCCAGAAAACAGCACGACAACATACAACACCACTTCAGTCATTGCGCGTTTGCTTCCGAACAGTTCAAGCACATGCACCACTCATGAGGTCTATTCTGTTTGTGAAGAAGCATGCGTGTCTCATGCAAATACCTTCGCTCAGGTGCTCTGCACCGAGGGAAAAGACCAATTATAAAAGCAAGCAGCAGCAGCAGCAGCGACAACTCGGTCTTATGTCTCTGTACTTACTGGAAGCACAAAGAAAGGGGGAAGTGGCATACAGATTTGTGCACAATCCAAACCGAGACTGAAGCACACGCTTGAAAATTCCACTGTAGTAGTACATAGAGACTACAGCATGTTGCAATGCAATTTGAAGCACAATACGCCTTCGTGTTAAAAGCAGTGAATTTCACGATCCATGCAAGTACACATGTGGCATTCTGTTCACGAACCATAATGCTATGAAAGTTTGCAAACAGAAGAATTATTTGCGGCATGCCCCTAGTTGTAAACAGTAAAAAAAAGTCCACACACAATAATAATAAATAAGCTTTCTTAATGCAAAGTGTGCTCAGTCCATGCACGTCTTGAGGTTCACGAACCATAATGCTATGAAAGTTTGCGAACAGAATTATTTGCGGCATGCCCTTAGTTGTAAACTGTAAAAAAAAGTACATGCACAATAATAATAAATAAGCTTTCTTAATTAATGCAAACTGTGGTCAGTCCATGCACGTCTTGAAATGCTGCATTGCTTTCTTATACTTAAATAATTACAATATAGGGGGGAAAAAAAGCACATACCTACGCAGTCGAGCTCAAGATCAGAGGCACGCCAGAGTAAACCTCTTGACGACTGAATGTATACATTAAATAAATTAAAATGGGATATAAATGAATTTCATTCGTATCAACAGTGGTTCGCTCACACAGCGCATGTCCACCCTTTTCGGAACATGTCAAGCGGTGAAATACAGAAGAATGCTCGCCAGCATTTAACACCTGCCTGAAGACATGTCAAACTTAAGCACTGCCGCAACTTAGAAAAAAAATAAAAAGAAGCTCCAAATAAGCACAAGAACATATATGTTGACCCACCAAACAAATATGACCAGAAAAGTGGGGAAAAAGGTGTATAGAAATTTGTGCTACCAGCAGTTTTGTGACATGATTCAAGCACAAGGCAATAACGGGTAGCTTGATCTCGAAGCCTTGCTTAATGTGACACACACAAGAAAAAAATTACAAACCCTTACACAGAAAGACAACACAAAGGAACAAAAGAGAGCCTTCACTTATACATTCGCAGCAGCAAAGGTGTTGTACATGCAAATGACAATCAGGATGTCATCCAAGCGTCCACAACAGCAGTTCACGAACACCTTGCCACATGCTGTACAGTTGTTTTCAGTCATGCCTGGAGGTCATGATGGGGATGATGACGATGCACGAAGCCCCCATGGGGTAGGTCAATGCACATTTGGAGCAGAGGTGCTCCTCACCACAGCGTTTCTAATGAGCACAGTGAAACTGGGTGACAACGCACGTGCTCAGCTCGCTCACTGCTTCTAAGGAAGAGCCGCAGCACGTAGCTTCCACCGGGAAACGTTTGTCTTCTGTTCTTTTGTTGCGAGAGCTGGGGCAACAGTCAAGCTCAGCCCAACTGCAATGGGCACAGTTCAGCATGGCCCACAGTGCGAGCTGGTTCCCTACACGAAAACACTGAAACCACCAAACCCGTCAGAGCACACCATCACCAGGAAATGTCTCACCGAAGGTCCAATGTCCTGACAACCTTGGAGCTGTCCTCGGCCCTCAAGGGTTGGTGGCAATCGTATGGAGGAGGCGTCGGTGATTCATGCAGGGGCTCTTCGTCCATGAGTGGTGTACCCGGGTCGTCGTATTCGTCGAACGTCGCCGGCTCCGGCTCAGTTGCCGCTGCAGGGACCGGAGGTGGCGGCACAACCTGTTGGCAGTAGGTCGGCACGCCAATCTGCGGCGGAACTGGGAAGGTAGGCGCCACGGAGAATGCAACTGGGGCACCACTGGGCATGGCCAGATAGTTCAATGCTGCTGCATCATAGTGTGGCGGCGGGTGGGCCATGGACGGCAGGTAGGCGGCGGGGACTTCTCCGAAGGGTCCCACAATTGTAGGGTGCGGCACAACCGCAGGAGCTAACAGCTGGGGAGTGACTGGAGCCATGGTTGATGGAACCATGACCGGAGCCGCAAGGGGCGGCAGTGATGGGCTCAGCAAAGATGCTGGCGGCTTGGGCATGTCCCTGAACATGGGGCTTGACGGGGGCCCCAAATGCCTTGAGAAATCTTCGTAGCGGCCGATGGGGGCAGCTGATGATGACAATGACACCGAAGGGGGAGCTGTTCTCAAATGGGCCATTGGCATGTGTGGTGCCATTGTTGTCCGCACAATAGAAGATGGAAGCGAGGCTGGTTGCATGGGCCTAGGAAGAGGTGGTGTAGCGGAACGATGGCATGACAGTGCAGATCTGGACATGCAAGAGGATGACGGTCGAGATGGAGGCAGGGGAGCTGACGTTATCATGGGTCTGTGTGCACTGGACGATGTCAGCAAGCTTGACACAGGCCGCGTGGCAAAAGTAGTAGAGATGACTTTACTGGCTGGCACTGTAGAAGAGACTGCCGGTGACGATGTCTTGGGTGCTGTAGTGGCTGTTGTGATAGGAAGCAGAAGTTCTAGAGGAGAGATGGCAGATGATGAAACCATCGAACTGCTTTTTGGGGCTGCATGAATGATCGTGGAAACTGTGGAACCGATCCTGGAGAATGACGGAGATGTAAGGGAACCAATTTTAGGCATCACATGCTGCCCAACAGTGGTCAGGCCGGAACCGATTTTCGATGCTGAATGTACAGAGGCAGCAGATGAACTGCTGCTCTTTGTGGCTGATGAGACTACTGCTGCCATGTTGACCAAACTACTTTTGGAAGTTGGGAGGGCAGATGCACTGACATGGCTGCTTTTTGGGCTGTGAAGAGAAGCTCCCGCTGACGAACTGCTTCTTGAAGTCAATGTCATGGATGATGAACTGTTTCTGTGTGTGAGAGAGTTTGATGTGGTGGTTATACAGCTGGCTCTGGGGGATGATGATGCTACCATGGAAACAATCATATCAGTTTTAGACGTTGAAGCTGCGACATTAGCAGCCAGTGAGCTGCTACTCGTGGGAGTCGTAGCACTGATGGTGGAACTGATCTTTGATGCTGATGCCGATTTTGAAGGTGCCGTGCTCATTACAGAACTGCACCTTGGATTCGATGCAGTATTGTTCTTAGTTGAAACTACACTGCCTGTGATGGTGCTTGACTTTGAAGAAACTGCACTGGTTGCTGTAGAACTGCTCTTGGAAGAAGCAACACTGCCTCCTGTAGACAAACCTTTCAAAGAGGTAGTACTTGCCACAGAAGAATTGCTTTTCAGAGACAGAGCAGCAGCTGCTGTTAAGGAATTGTTTTTTGACGAAACTGTATTTGTAGCTGTGGAACTGCTTTTGGAAATGATGGCAGAAGTAACGACGGAAGAGGTTTTTAAAGTGGCTGCTGCTGATGACGAATTAACCTTGGGTGAAACTTCTGTGGGCATAACACAATTGGTTTTTCCATTCAACACTATGTCTGTAGCTACTGTAGAATCGTTTTTCATAGATGGAGCAACAGTAGGTACAGCAGGGGAACTTTTACCAGAAGGAAGAGTCACTGCAACAGAAGAATTGCCAGTTTTGGATGACGCGACAACAGGACTCGCCTTGGGCACCGACAGGCTAACAGTTGTCACCAAGGGTGTGCCTGAAGAGGAAGCACTTCCGCTGAATGCTTCGACTGTCCGCACACATGTGGGCACTGAAGTTGCCGGAGTCTCAGAGGTTGATACAGCAGGTGGCCCACAAGGTGCCGATAGTGCCAATGGCGCCTGATTGTTCTCACCAGCACCAATGGATGCGTCATTCTCTGCAGGCTCTACTTTTATTTGAGCGTCAAGGTTGGCTGACAAAACCAACGGTTTCTCAGGTGTTGCTTCCACTTTGACCTCCTGCTGCTCTTTCGTGGCAGCCGTCTTCGGGGGCTGCTGCTTAGGTCCGTGCGTTGCAGATGAATGGACCTTCTGTGGCTGCTGCACTTTGGATTCAGAAGAAGAGGACTTGGAATCGAGCTCCTTAGCCTTCTCCTTTTTCTCCTTGGGTGCCTTGTGCTTGTCCCCACTGTGCTTCTTCTGTGTTGCTGATGCTGATGATTGCGCCGCCCCCACAATTTCCTCTGGTTTTCTTTCGCCAGAGAGCGCCTTTTCCCGGCTCCAGCTTAATCTTTTTGACAGATGGTTCCTTGGGCAGCTTTGAGTCGGCTTCCCGCTTACGAGGCTTCGTGTCCTCTGCTTTGACCTCTTTCTTCACGGTCACAGCTTCGGGACTCTGAGCAGCAATGGGCGGAGGTGTGCTCTCCTGTGGATAGTACTGGCGCAGACGTACATGCCAGGCCACACTGGACACTGCTGTCACCGTGCGGAACTGGTGCACAATGTTTCGTGGCAGAAAGTAGACGTCGTTGTCGCACAATGAGATGCGGGAATACCGGATCCCTTCCCTGCGCAGCTGGTTCAGCTTGGCATCTTCAACCCATTGTACGCACTGCATTAAACCAAATGAGAGTGAGTACCTTCTTTTTGTTCTCTGCAAGAACTGCAGTTGTCCCTAACTAGACTTTGATAATTGTAATAAAGGATAAAAACACTAAACTAGCTGCATGCTAGGCCACGAGAATGCCAAATTATGGCAATGCCTCAGAACAAAACTGCTTCATTCAAAGGTCCATGTATATATTTGTTTGTTTTAAACCACATCATTTGCCATTCAGCAGTAGAAGAATCCCGCTTAGCGTGGAAGGCCAAGTGGTGAGACCCTGTACACCTTGTGGTTTTAAATTTGTGGTAATTTGCCATTACTATGAAGGAGTACCAGATTAAGGCAGGGTACCAAAAGAAACATGCCCAGAAAAAAGCATCACTCCTCAACACAAAGGAAAATGCAATACCATCAGCGATGAACGCCCGCAGCTGTGAGTGTACTAAAAATGGCGGAATAACGCAGCTAGGGAGTTCCAATGACTTCTCACCTGTGAAACGGGTGGCTCATGAAGGTCTAACTGAAGTTTTTCCACCAGCTGGTTGAAGTCTCCAGCATGGAATGCGACTACATCCTTGGTGATGCGGTTGGTTTCCCCCCTGTTGTACAAAATAAAAAGCACTTAGAATAAAGTTCTGTTTCTGTTCTCATGCCATACAAAACGAGTCCTCATTCCAACACACACTCCAACATAACATTCGTCACTAGCACCTAATTTTACACGCTCATTTGATGACCTATTTGAAGAGAGCCTGAAAATACTTTCATGGAACGAACGCCACACCTGCATGCTTAGAATGAATGGTCAGCCACTTTCCGAAATACTTTCCCTTGGTGTGGCAAAATGCTTAGCACAACGTCTAACTGGAGCAGCAGGTTTAACAGGTCAGTGGCTTAACCAACCAAAGTGTGCTGAAAGCAACATATTACCCCGAAAGCAATTCATTGACAAAATGGCCTCTAATTATGCAAGGTCTGCCCTGCCCACGACAACAATACGTATGCTAGAAGCTTTACACAGCTTTTAACTTGTTTCTCCCACACACTCGTTTTCGAATAAGCTTGGGTACTACCAAACAGTCAACCACAGTTTGCAACCATGAATGCCACAACAGTACTCACCCTGTGTTGCAACGGACAGCTTTGAGAACACCCACGGCGGCAGTGGTGAGTCTGTCAAAGCCCTGTCCCACATGGTCCGCATGACACTTGGTGCGATCCTCAAAGAGCATCTCCCGCGGCTCCGAGGCACGAGGCAAGTACTGCAACTTGCGTAGCTCATCCCTGCGTCTTGCTCCTGACCCCGACACGCTGCTACGTTTGTTTGGCGATCGTATCACGTCGGCTGTCGGGACCAACTGCTCGCCAGGTCGCACCCACAGGATGGGGCCGTCATTGCTCTCCTGCGCAACAGGAGAAATGGCGATGGTAAGCTTAAAACCAGTAACTGCAAGTGCTCTATTTACTGGCACAATCCATTAAAGGGACCTTGACCCACTTTTTATCGAAGTGAAGATAGGCTATTTTAGAAATACTTTGCTGCAACGAGTACTTCAATGCGCTCAGCAGAAGCGGAGTTATTAGCAATCAAACACGGCCTCCGCTGTGCTCCCGTTCCTTCTTCAATGCCTTGCACTGCGAAGGCTACGGCGGAGTGGGTCGGGAACAGTGAAAATACTGCATTTGGATTAAATAACTCGAAGTCTTGAGTTATTTTTAGAAGCAACTTTTTTCCGGCACTATTTTGTTCATTGTGTATGCATTTGCCTGCCAAAAGCAGCATTGCAATGCTTCACTCCATCTGACACAATACTAACCCTTTCTGGGCCAATGATTCCTGTAGGAATAATGTTTTGCAGGAAATATGCAACACAGAGAAAGACAAGCAACACAACTATTTGCATAAATGCCCTGTCCCACATGGTCCGCATGACACTTGGTGCGATCCTCAAAGAGCATCTCGCGCAGCTCCAAGGCACGAGGCAAGTACTGCAACTTGCGTAGCTCATCCCTCTGCCTTGCTCCTGATCCTGACACTCTGCTAAGTTTGTTTGGCAATCGTATCACGTCGGCTCTGGGGACCAACTGCTCGCCACACTGTCAGTCAGCTATACTAACTACATATGTAAGTTGTCAACATAGTGTTGCAGATAGATATGGCTCTCCCTTATATTTTACAAATGTTTACATGTCACATTGCACTGAGGTTATGCATCTATGCAGCATATTTGGAGCCTGCTGCATAATGCACATAGTATGACCTATGTTGGGTAGCACATAAATGGTCTTCAAATATAATGTAAACCACGTTTCACACCATTATGATTGTGAACTGGGAAGTCTGATGAACCACATGCTGCTTAAAGCACCTTGAGTTGTTGGCAGTTCTTGACAAATACCTTTGATTCATCGCCGAAAAACTACAGTGGGATTTTTTTTTTCATTTTTCCTTCTTTTTTGCCCTTCTGACACACGTAATATAATATTTCCACCACATTAAAACAACTTGAACCAGGAAATGTTAAAAGAAAATGTGGTCCTGCTATCCCTCACAGACGTGTGCACAATATAATGTAAGCCTAGCAAATTTGATAATCCAGCAGTTTCACTCCAACTACTCCGAAACCAATGCGTACCAATCCTTGGTGTGACGCAATCCTCTTTACAGTAAGCCAAACAACAAAATAAACAGCACTTCTCAGTATGCTGAAGGTGGCATGATAAGCATTATTTTAAACTGTTATGATCAGCATGGCCATATTAAACTTTACATACCCTCTTTGACTTCCAGCTAGAGGTTTCAGTTCTTGACCACAAAATCATTATCGTAAGCAAAAGCATATACTTACAGAAAAGATGCACATTAAAGGTGTTCAAAAGGAAGGAATTGCAACATCTTCCAGCGCAACTTCTCTCAGGACAGTGTTACAATATTATGTTAAGGAGTACAAGTACTTGTATTTTAGATTTCTACTTGAAATAACAGTGAAACCTGATTTCAATGGACTCGTACACAGTGAATTATGACCTACATCAAACACTGCTGAATACCTGACGCGGTAGCATAGTGGTTTTGGCGTTGCACTGCTAAGCTCGAGGTCGCGGGATCAAATCCCAGCCGCAGCGACTGCATTTTGATGGGAGTGAAATGCAAGAACGCCTGTGTACCATGCATTGGGAGCACATTAAAGGAATCCCAGGTGGTCAAAATTGATCCGGAGTCCCCACTACGGCGTGCCTCATAATTATATTGTGGTTTTGGCAGGTAACGCCCCAGAATTTAATAAATGTTAATTCATGGATCGTAACACACTTGTGTGCATCAAAACAATAATAAATAATAATAATAATAAATAAATAAAAGAAAAAAAAGGAAAAGAAAGAGTGAGCAGCACGGAAAAGGTAAGCAAGATCAATCTTTAAAAAGAGCTGTCATACACCAATTTCTCATTTCTTTTTTGTGTTGATATTATGCAAATTGTCCCCAAGTTGATTGAACTTTCTGGAATGTAATATTTTCGTGTTTTCCTGCCATAATTGTTGCATGTGCGGAGTTTAGAGTACCTCTCTATTTTTCTAAGACATACTGCCTTGTTAACTGGTGTCTCAAATAAATTTGTAAGATAGTATGTCAATACAGTGTGATAGAAAAGCCTTGTGCACCTCTAGTAATCCCAGCTTACTCTAAGTTTCCTTTCTGTTTGCTTGCTGTAAGTCGCTTCTATAAGCTATCTCACAGTTCTTGTATTTTATTTATGCATTGCTCTTGTGTTCTGAACAAGACCCATATAATGTGATGCTATAAGTCAGCACAGACTCAACCAATGCTCTATAAATTAATACCCTTAAATGAATCGGGGGTCTTTCCCCTTAGGTTAATAGGTGCATCAATTGCTCTTAATAATCAATTACACACAAACACTTCTTTCTGGGGTTTTACGTGCCAAAACCAGTCCTGATTATGAGACACGCCGTAGTGGAGGGCTCCGGATTAATTTTGACCACCTGGTGTTCTTTAATGTTCACTACAACGCAAGCACATGCGCTTTTTTTCATTTTGCCTCCATCGAAATGACGCCGCCGCAGCTGGGATTCGATCCTGCCACCTCATGCTCATCAGTGCAATGCCTTAGCTAACTGAGCCACCATGGCGGGTCACACACAAACACTACACGGTGGTTCCAGGCGAAGTGCTGGTTAACTAACATGCCTAAACACTACTGGTTCCAAATGCAGCACACAAAGCTCTCAGTGTAATTGTTTTCCCACGTTCGACCTCTTGACCAAAACATATTCAGAAAATAATAAAATAAATAACTGCAAAGATTCCTTTCCAAGAACCAGTATGCACTTTTTTTTTTTTAATATTGCAATATACCAAGGTGGATACTAACTTTCCACTTAGTGACTGTACCTCCACCTTGCGGATTTACGCTTATTTTTTCATTCAGATATCGAATTAACTAGCATGAGGCGGCAGATATAGAGTAGTACTAGTATACAAGTCCTGCTCTTGCCAATCTTTTAAAAGTGCGTGGTACATATGAGATTAAGCCGAATAGCTTGCCAATCTCCAGCCATGCCAGGTCTTTCTTGGATCTGTTTTTAAAGTCCACATGGCTCTTGTCATAGAGGGTACACCTTGATTGCATTCAGGAGGACCTACCTCGGTGGAGTACTCCATGATTTTCCTCGTCCCGCCAGTTTCGTGTTGGCCGCTGGCAATGACAACCGGATGCACAAAGTATCGAGCGCTGCTTACGGGGCCTCAGTGATTGGTTTGGCAAAGGTTTGTAACTCACATTCAGATATCGAATTAACTAGCATGAAGCGGCAGATATAGAGTAGTACTAGTATACAAGTCCTGCTCTTGCCAATCTTTTAAAAGTGCGTGGTACGTATGAGATTAAGCCGAATAGCTTGCCAATCTCCAGCCAATTCCAGGTCTTTCTTGGATCTGTTTTTAAAGTCCACATGGCTCTTGTCATAGAGGGTACACCTTGATTGCATTCAGGAGGACCTACCTCGGTGGAGTACTCCATGATTTTCCTCGTCCCGCCAGTTTCGTGTTGGCCGCTGGCAATGACAACCGGATGCACAAAGTATCGAGCGCTGCTTACGGGGCCTCAGTGATTGGTTTGGTAAAGGTTTGTAACTCACATACACAAGGCTGAAAATTCTAGCAGCGTGCCACAGGCCTGCAACTGTTGCTTTTCGACCAGAACAGTCGCACGATGCCTGCAACTTGCAAGTGTGAATTTGGCTAAAGACTTAAAATTGTGATTCCCCTGCTCACCTGAGGTGACTCCATCTGCACATGTGACATGGGACCCCAGGGCATGGTGAGGTACAAGAAAGGGCACTTCTCGAGTATTGCCAGGAACTCGGGGAAGAAGCCACCGACTTCTTCGTGCACAGTGCCCACCAGGCTCATCTGGTGCAGGGGGCCAGCTCGGTATGTGCCGCTACTGTACGTTTTCCCGACCTGCACGCACAGAAGGGGAACAACGCAAGAAACAAAATTGGCAATGCACCCTGCATGCGTAGGGAATGTAACAAGACAAGTGTAGGGAATGAAACAAACAGGTGCAGACATATGAAGCGTGATTATACCAGGACAAATCGTAACGCAGAGAGTGACAGAAAAACAGATGACAGACAATGCTATCCACCAACAAAGGTTTATTTTTTCTGAGCTGCTCGCACTTACTCGTGGCACCGCTACCCCCCATAGGTCGGCAGAATTGAGCGGATACTCACTCACCATTATTTTCGCAAGTTATGTGCTCAAACTATACTCGATGTGTACTCACTTGCTCACTTTCCTACTCATGACTCATACTCACCAACATTCACTCACATTCACAGTCACTGGTACCCACTCACACACATTCATACTCATGTCCATTCAAAATCAACCATAACTGAATATAATTTGCACTCATTTTAACCGGCGCTCACTCCCATTCATACTACCACCACTGTCACTAACAATCTCACGGCTGTGAAATGAGTGCGACGCAAGTCTAAGTCAGTGTACTCGTGAAAGAGTATGCCTACCTATCCCACAAGACCATGTATGTGTTCTGTGATAAAACCGAATTATAGGTCTTCAGTTCAACCAATACAGTGGAATCTCGATGATACGATCACGGCTAATACGAATTTCCGGATGATACGAATTTTTCTGCGGTCCCGGCCGAGCCCCATTACATTGCAACGTGTTAGAAAACGGTTGTTACGAATCGATTTTCGACCTGCGTCGGTTGATACGAATAAACGCCGCCCACCGACAGCCGCGAAAGAGAACAGCGCGCAGTCACGCGCTTTCTCCCTTTCTCTTTTGGTGCAAAGGCGCGGGCACTACGCCGGACAGCGCGAAGGCCACGACTGGGCGCGAAGAGTTCGAAGTGGTGGCGCTTTTGCTGCTTTTGTGCTTTTCCTCCTTTTCCGCGTGCCATCGGACGGAGTGGCTGCCGTGCTTCGGGCCGTGTTCTTTGTGTTTGCGCCATTTTGCTTAGTCGCAGCGAGCTATGTCTACCAAGATACGATCTCGGCTGATTCGCGTGGCCGTACGGCGAGGCACGGGAGCCTCCGTTGGCGCGTCTTCCGTCGGCTGCGTTATCAGTGCCGATGGCACAGGGCGATTGTCGGTTTCGCTGCTAAAGTCACACGGTACAAGTTAGCGCGGCACGAAATCCACAGTAGCGCGACTCGTTCAGTCCGGTGCTCCTCCGCTTTTCCCACTAATCGCCATGTTTTCCTTGCCGTAGGAGTGCTTCCGTATTCCGAAGGCGTGCTTCGTCCAAAGTTTATTCGCCATCGTCGCTCCATCACTAACCTGGGAGCTCTCAGTAATCCGAATTCTGTGTGTCAAGTGAAGACGCCAGCGTGCTTTACGAAGCAGACAACTGCGGTTGCCATCTTGCCCCTTGCCAGAGCAGCAACCAATGGAGAGACGAATTTCAGCACGGCAGCCAATCGGAGGCCCGCTTTCATCGGAGGGCCCGTGTGACTACCTATCGTAGACCCGCGCTTCTTTTGTGTTTGTGCGTTTGTTACAAGATGGCGACGACGGACGAATTGAGAAGCAGAACGGCGAAACTCTGAGCTTTCAAACGATACCAAGATGGCGGTGCTCGGTGGCGGGAAATACGAGATATGGCTCCGTGAACTGCGGTGATTTTGCGCGATTTATAGCTGTTTTCTCGCCCTGTGCACTGACGAATTAAACTTTTTCGGGCACTTTTATTGCGTTTTCAGCCAGACCATTTTGATGCAGCGTAGATTAGGCGTTGCAGATACCCAAACGCATGGTTTTCAAAAATCTATTTTTCTCGCGATTTTCGCGATCTGATCCCCGCGTCCCCCCTTAATTTAGCTAGTTTTAATTGTGTTTCGATGATACGAATTTCGGCTAATACGAATATTTTTCGTGACCCCGTGAGATTCGTATCATCGAGATTCCACTGTACATAACAGCAACCGAAATTTCCGATACCGCGCCAGATGTTGCTTGATTTTTCAGACATGATGTGTGCATGGTGTCGCAAAACAAAATGTAGCGGCTATGAACAAAGTTGCCGTAATTCACGTTGTCGCCTTGATTCCATGCGATATTAAAGCTAAGCTTTCTAGTGGCAAATGAAAGGTTTTTATGCTGCATTGATTGGACTGTGGTGAGTGTGGTTCGGTTAGGTGAACATAGCATTTGGTGTCATTCCACTCCGGTGATGCCCAAGCTGATTGCTTGCAAGCTGCAGCAGTGGAACAGACAAGATAGCTTCACTTTCAACAATCACAGTATTGCGTCGAAGCTAGCTGCCTTCTTTTTTTTTGGCTTTCCATGTGCTATACGGCCTCCGCGAAAACATGACTTTGTCCTCTCCACAGTGGTGAAGGGGACAAAGTGATGAAGCTCTAGCGAGTCATGTTCAGAGCTTCAACTTAGTACAGTGGAATCTCGATGATACGATCACGGCTAATACGAATTTTTCTGTGGTCCTGGCCGAGCCCCATTACTTTGCAACTTGCTAGAGAACGGTTGTTATGAATCGATTTTCCACCCGTGTCGGTTGATACGAATAAACGCCGCCCCACCGACGGCCGTGAAAGAGAACAGCGTGCAGTCACACGCTTTCTCCCTTTTTCTTTTGGTACGGAGGCGCAGACGCGGCGCCGGACAGCGCGGAGCCCACGACTGGGCGCGAAGAGTTTGAAGCGGTAGCGCTTTTGTTGCTTTCTTTTGTGCTTTTCCCCACGTGGGGAAGCACGGCCGCCGCAGCGAGCGAAGGTTCGTGCGGTCATCGCTTCAAGGGAAACTGAGCGGCGTAAGCACAACGCATACAAAGGCCAGAGCCATGTGGAGATCGCTTTCAAGATACGGTGCGCGCGATAACACCGACAGCCGGCACAGGCGCAAAGTACAAGAACACATTTGTTGGAAGATTAGAAGCCGTTCCCCTCTCTCTCTCCCTCCCGCGCTGCCTTCCCGCTTTGCTTCTTTCGCGTGGGAGATTGTGTCGCCAGTTACCCTTGCGCCTGGTTGCAAGATACCACTTACACTGTGCAAGATATGCATTTGGTGCCGCAGCACAGCGTCACCCCCCCTTCCCTCCCATACCCCCACGGCCTTTCGCACAACGGAAGTCGCATTTGCTCTCGGCTGTGCGTTCGCTCTCCGTGAATGCGTGTGTCCCCCGCGCGCTTTCACTCGCACATACGGCGCGCGGCGACTATTTTATCGCCCTTGGACTCATGCTCCACGTCTCTGCATCGCCCTCGTTGATCTTCTCTCCCATAGTTGGACGCACCTTGTTGAGAAGCATGCTCGCTACTGCCCTTGTCGGCGAGATTGTCCCGCGAAAGCAGGATTATAACCAGTATTTCATCTCACGCGGCTGCACTCCAAGCGGTATACGTATACATGGAGTTCTATTGGAGGGTAAACGGGAGTCGGAAAAGGCCGCGTTGTAGACAGTTCTGCACTATAAACGGTTACGTTATAAGTGGTCTATACTGTAAATGCTCTTTACGTGCGTGTGCCTGCGTGAGTTCACCTCTGACTCTTTAATTTAGCTAGTTTTAATAACGTTTTGATGATACGAATTTTGGCTAATACGAATATTTTTCATAACGCCGCGAGATTCGTATCATCGAGATTCCACTGTACAAGTTTATGAGGAAGATTTACAGCCTCTCGTGCAAATGTGGCTTGACAAAAACAATTTGCCGCCAGCGCCTCTGCAACTTCCTTTCCGTGCCATGCCACCAATTATGTGTATCATGGAGGATAATAGAAGCACGTGTGACTTCTGTTCCAAGAAATATCACGTTTCATAGGCTGTTTCTGTGATTATGCGCAACTCCGACAAAAAACATTAATGTTAGTAAAAGACAACAGCAAATAACAAATTAACTATTGATATTGCAATAATGAGAGCTGTCATTAATGAATCAGTCATTTTAAAAATTGAGAAATAATGTCAGCATGGACAGGTCTTGTTTAATGGGCTTTCAAAGGCTGCTTAGTTTATTACTACTTTTTTGTGTGTCAATATTTGGCTCCACAAGGAACAGCAACTTTTGAGTTTTGTGAATCCCTTCTGCTAAAACAAACCAATTTTCATGGTCCCTTTGAGTTAATCTAGTCTACTCCATACACAATAACACACGAGATCAGCAGAATGTAAATGATGTTTACTAAACAGCGCTTACCATTTCCTGAAACTTGACCATAGAAGTAGTCTCAATGTCCGAATGGCGGCACAGCACACCGCACTTGACCACCAGGTTGGGATGGTGCTCGGCAAAGTAGTCGACAAAATCCGGCATATCTTGCGCTGCACCGTGCACAATGCCCATGACGTAGCGAGCAACACCGGGCGGATCTTCGTAGAATGTTTCCTGCAATGCAAAAAATAAACACATCATGAGGAGGAGAAAAATAAGTTGCTTTACAAAATCTGCCAAGGGGAATGCAAGCTACAGCAACACAATATTTAATGATATTCCAAGTTGCTTCTCCTCAAAGAGTTTCAAGATAACTTGCAAGTCAAGAAAAATGGCAGTAAAAGAACACCCTACATTAGAAACAGCATCTGTCTACTGAACACTTGTGTTTGTGATGCACTTTCCTACTAAAGTTTGTTTCATTGACATTTCTTGTGTTTTATATGGGGTGTTTAGGAGCCAGAGGTACACCTTATGCTGATCTTTTCGATATTTTATATTAATGAAAGCTTGATGCTTCAAGTTATGCCAACGCAATTTAGCGGCACTTCCCAGCGCATACAGTTTATAGGAAATTAACCTGGTCAAATGTAGAGTGGCACTTTTCGTGCTTAAACCCACTAGTTTCTCGTAAGCAAAAGTACACTATAAGGTAAGCACACAGGTATATAAATAATAAATACTATTTTACACCATAATCATGCCAGACAACCCTATGAGCCAAAGTAATGCACTCATTCTAAACAAACCACTCCAACATCAATAGCAGCGAAAATACAGCCAGCTAAAGGTCCAGCATAACCCCATTATAGGTTGAACTATGGCTTCAGTCAGGCTGTCTTTTTTGCACATGTTCTTTCACATATACCATACCCTATGCAGGACGCAATCTCGATACGAGTAGTTTACCATTCTTATCAGCAAGAACTCCTGATAAGCAGCACACAACCGCAAAGAAAAAGTGTGGGTGTGCCAAAACAGCTTTGCCTAAGATAGCAACAATCCATGAGGTGAAGCAAGACAAGATTTCGTGGTTTACAACTGCTGGCACTTATCCAGAAATTAAACGTTAGCCAGAACAAAAACAAGTGCAGGATAGCAGCACCCTGCCAGAATTAAACACAAGCAGGAAGGTAATAAGTGAACGAAGCATGAAAAATGCTCTAGCTCCAAAGCTAAGCATCTGTGAATGAATGAATCGTACATGTCCTATGTAAAACAGTAAATGTGCATTATATTCTCTTTTCTTCACTTGCTCAATAGTCGAATGAACTGTCTCACACCTAAAAGCAAAATTTAGAATACCCTAGATAATGTCTCAGTAAATTTCCTATATAGGACATTGAAAAAATTTTAAGAACGAATATTGATGAAAACTAGGCACTACGAGATTCACGAGTCTAATTCTGAAGCACTTAAAAGCAGAAAAAATGAGACAGTGGCAAATCAATTTAGCACAAGTCCGCAAGGTGAAGGAAGAGTTTCCTATGTAGCATCATGCTACTGTGGATGAGAATTCTTTTCTTTCACGAAACTGACATAGTACTGTAACATCTAGAGGATATAACCACTGAAGAACTTTTGCAATTGCAAAACTGTCGTACATGGCATAAGAATTTCACATAAACTGTACGACGACTTGCTGTGTTCTTCTGCTTTAGACAGTTTATCAGCTGCAGTTTACTGATCTGTGATATATGGGGACAGTGCCAGACTTTCCTAACAGGAGGCAACCGAAAGGCACAAAACATCTTAAACGAGGTGTATCGTGCTTTAAACATTCATTTCACAATGACGAAAATGAGCAACAATTGCCGCAGCAGTTTGTTGTGGCAATAACAGAGTGCCACATGATATAAAAAAAATTTGTGAGCAGTTATCATTAGTTCTTACATTACAATGTTTTCATCTCTACAGCCTTCATCATTTTACATACCAGGCACCAACTCATGCCAGCATCCCCTGCTACACTTTCCTTGCATTAAGGACAAGGACATTAATGACCATGTTCTCTCACAATTCACAGGGCCGAACCTGTCACCACAGACACTTGGTTTCACCCAAGTTTTTCATACAATCTGCACAATGTGTCAATGTCCGTTCAGTGGTGATATCTGGCTCACTGGGATAGGAGTGGCTGCAGAAAACTATCAATGTACATGCCTGTGATTTGCAACAGTGCTGCTTGTGCAACTGCTGCGTTCAATTACAGCCTTAAAGCCAAGCCTAAGCTGTGTCCCAACTGAACCCTGAAAAAAGCATCGGTCCAAGTAACCAGCAAACTATCTAATTTCCATTACGTTCAAGTGCTGCAGGTGTCCTGTGACAGCAATCCCATGCGTTACAGTAACAGGAATGACAAAATGAAAACTTCCTATCGTGAAAGGAGAACTTAGCAGCACAAAGAAAAAAGTGCACACTCTGATTCAGCGGAGCAGGTTACAGAGATGAAATTTGCGGCATGTTTTGTTGAATCACATACCGAGTTCTTAAAAAGCAACATTAACAAGGCCTAATTTTCACCTGCTGTTCAGTAACTGGGGTCCCTTGTTAAATAAAAGATATGCCAGGTAATTACACCATGAAACTATTTGCTAAAAAGGCGCTTCCTAAACCTTTAAACTGCCAACACTGGCTAGAAGAAGGGAAACCATGGGGCCCAATTTTTTTAGTCACAACCATATGAAGCTAAGGAAAGCATAGGGGGAAATTATTTGTTATTTTAATTGATACGCTAGAAATAAGGTAAAGTGAAATGAAAGTGGGCCAAAAGCAACTTTTCTTCTTTTACTACATGCTTCATTTCATTTAAGAGAAAGAGCGTAAAAGGATAAATGAAAGGCGGGAAGGTTAACCAGGACCGAGCCCGGTTGGCTACCCTGCACTGGGGGAAGGAGAGGGAATTTCCCTTATGCTTTCCTTGGCTTCATACAACACTGACTAAAGCGATATTCCCAAGGGCATTAATTAAAAATTTTCTGCAGAACCCATCTCACAATGACTGTCGACATTAATGCGATTAGCGTGAGAGAAATGTATTGCTGAAGACACCTTTATTTACAATCGGAAGAAGTAGGCTGAGAATGATAATCGTGTTGTATCATCTCCTCCTACTTCTTTGTGTTTGGTCTTTGTGTGCTGCCGCCCTCAGTATTCATTATGAACGCATACTAACTTGCTGAACTATTGACTTCAGTGATAATTGCATTAACACAATCACACGTCATAGCACTTACAAGTTCGGATGCCACAGAGAAAGCTTCACTAAAGTCAGCCTCCCAACAGCAGCCAGTTTTGTGCTGCTGGCCCTGTAGCTTGGGGTTCAGTTCTCTGACTTTGAATGAACCACGGCACGATTGCATAAGTGTCTATATTAGACCTAAAACATTTATTTAAAGGAGCTCGCATTCTCAATTTTATCAATCGCACCACTTATCAGTCAGTTGTGAAAGAAGTTGAACAGATACCGGAAGGGCGAAATGCGCTTGAAGTACCCAAACAATGGCTATTGCATTAATAACATTATTCAATGATACAGCAGTGAACAGTTAAACTTGCAGATAACTGAACATATGGCATGTTCCTTCACATAACAACTAAGTGCCCAGCAAGTCTGTCAGTCAACAGCATGTGCAGAGAAAGCAGAATAGATAGTTGTCAGCCACTTTAGCAGAAATGTAACCGGTGAACTAAATGCAACACAAGACCTACACAGTAAACACACCACAAAATGCAACATGGCATGATTTCACTTTATGCCTCAGAGATGTTTCTTTCATGGAAAGGTTCATACTAAACATTTGTGATCCCACTTTTCTTCCTGTGATTACAAGGTGCATTTCCTTTATTAAAAAAAAAAAAATTGCGGCAGAATCCATTTCATGATGACTGTCGACGGTAATGCATTAGCATTGAATCAATGTAGTGACACAATGTATTGCCACTGTCGGAACGAGCTATGCAGGAGGTGTGTAGTGAAGCAGGATTTTTCTTTCGCGCTTCCCTACGAATACTTGGCGCCATCTAGCGCCACTGCTACCATGAAGCCTGCATGCGGCCTCTAAAATGCAGGGTGGCCTTCGGGCACATTCAAGCTGCACGTCGCAGCTTTTCGCCTGGAGGACCCCCAACAAAGTTTGTTGGAAATAAAAACATTTCTGATGGCAAGCCAGCACGTGAGAATGCGGCAGACGGGCTCCTCTTTCTGGACACACTGCCTTCGAGACGAGAAGTGTGGCGCACCGGTGCCTGCAAACGCTGATAACTGTTCCCTCGCTTGCCGCACACTCAGTGGCACACACTCGTTGACCCACGTCGACAAGTGTTTCATTGAAATGCTGCACATACCCAGTGCATCTGTGGCGCGGCTTGCTAAAGCATTTGGGTTGCTGTCCTTGAGGAACCCTTGTGACGCGGGTTCAATTCCACTCAGCATCGGAGAAATTCAAGGGATCTTTTTTGACACTGTGAAGCGGCACAAACCTAGTTACTCAATTTGGCATCAAAGACATTCATTGAAGAGCGGCACACACCTAGTCGCACATACTCAGTGACCCAAGTTGGCAAGAGGCTCAAATCTAGACAACACTGGAGCGGCAACAGGTCTACATCACCTGACCGCCTGAGGGCGTAGAGCCTGCAGCAACAGGTCTACATCACCTGACCGCCTGAGGGCGTAGAGCCTGCAGTATTTGTGTTTTGTAGTGATGTCTACTATGAATTCGTGTGGACCACAACACAAGTCGTTCACTACCTGCCTTTTACACACTGCCGGTGACATACTATACTCAGATACAATGCCCTCACACAGAATGTTAACCTAAACACAAACAACTTCCCAAAATGACACGTATACTAAATAAAAATTTGCACAGTGCAAATAAATTTGTGGCCCAATTTAAGTAATGTTTACTTATACTCTTCATTCATTGCCAATGCCAGCACCCTTGCCATATTCCCAAAGAACTTTCTGATGACAGAATAGATAATGTCTCGTTAACGAATTCATCTTTTCAGGAACATCAGAGAAAAACATAATGAAAAGTAGCACAAAAAGAAGAGCAGAAAAGAAGGGCGAAAGGACAGTGCTACTGTCCTGATTTCTTGAGCTACTTTCCATCATGTCTACACACCAACTAGCCCAGTAAAGCATCTTGCTCGATAAAAGAAAAAGTTCCTTGCACTTAAAATTCCAGTCAGAGAGAGGACTTCACTCTCCCAAAAGTGGATTTTTTCTATATTACAATTACTCTGATCAACTGTATTTCATTAGAAAGACTTCACGCCTATGGTACTTGTGAACCTCAGCTAAGAATCCCAATAGTTCATTCACTTTACAAGTTGGCGTGCTTTCTCAATAAAACTGCAAAGAAGAAACCCAGAAACAAGCCATTCTACAACTCTTTGTGGTAAAGACAGTTAACATGTATCCTCAAAGCAAGTGTTAACAGGTAACCTCACAGCGCGGAGGAAGATTATTTAGGAGCAGAAACTCCCATCAACACGGGTGCTCGCGTGCGACCAGATAACGTCACATTAGTATGCGCCGACGGGTGTGCATGCAGCGGCAGCGCCTTGCGGCGCGTCACGCAAGCAGCAGCGAAAAAAAAGAAAAAAAAAAAAAGCAGAAGCCCGGCGGGCTGCTCGGGCGCATTCTCTTCGGCGGTGCCCGTGTCTCCCGCTCAAAGCAGAAGCAAAGCAGACGACACGGGCGTTCGGCGTTTGCTTCAGCATGCACGCCGTAATGTTGTTTTCGTGGGCCTTTAAGTCAAACAGCAGCTGTTCTTGTCGGTGTCTATTCGAGGGCCGTAATACTAACAGCGCTGATACAGGCAGTGTACCCTTGTTCGGAATTTGCTAGCCTAAGATGGGACGCAGGTGGGACGCGTGAGTGCCCTCAGTAGAACTTGTGAGGCGCGCGGCTGAACGGAACCAACACACGTGACCGGTTGCCTTGGCAACCAAGACGGCGATAATTTCTTTCTCGGCTGCCAGCATTACAGTGGCTCCGCGGGCTTGCGACATTTTCTGGCCGCTGCAACTGGAGGAGTTTTCACACCTAAAGGTTTCTTACTCCGTGCCTCACAGCAATGAAACGACACAGAGATGCGTAGACTTTGTTGAGGGAACTTCCCTTTCAGAAACCGAGAAATCCATAGTTAAAAGCTACTCATAGGGTAATTTGTTCTAGTGCAGAATCTGTCACGCCTGCAACACATTTACAAAACAAAAATCTGAGGGCATATACCAAATAACTCTTACAACATTCCCTAAAGCTTTAGCAAATTTCCCCAGATTTTTTAATCTAAATTTCCATGACTAAAAAAACTGACAAACTCTCTCATACGCTTAGTCAAACTGTGACAACAAATTAGTAGGTAGGAGAAAAATAAGAACCAGGCTATGCAACCCTGACCAGCGCCTTCCCACTCGTACTTTCCTGTTGAGTCCTGCATGTTTGGGGCCGAAGTACTAACAGTCAGAAATTGTTTTTTTCACTAAAACAGAGCTTTGAGCGAAAGCCAGCACAAAGGAATGAGCAAATTGCTCACTGCACTCGGTTGTCTTACCCAAAACAGTGCGATTTTCTTAGTAGTTTCACTGTCGATTCCACGATTTTTACAGGTGCTTAAAACTCGCACTCACCAATAAGCCCGAGTAGGTGAATAAGCTACATACTTGCTCCTTATTCTCCAATTGTGCTTTTAATAAACAATGCTTAAAAAGTGCAATCTAATAACAAACTTGATAGTATTTTCAATATACTAGGATCTGAAGACTGTTTTATATTAATGGTGAGAACCCCAGCAGTTCATTATTCAAGAACTTTTCCAAAAGTATTGAACATTCGATTTGCTTCTGGCCCCATTCTATTGGTATTCGATTCGGTCTCAGAAATTACTATTCGCACACCCGTTAAGAACAGTTTACCAATATAAACAAATTTCATATTGCCCTGTCAACTGTACATGCAAGCATATACCTGCGATCGGTTCTAGGCTCACCTTGAGGAAATCTTTCGCCAATCGCATCATGTCAGTTGGCTCAAGCTGACAGATTTCGTCCCAGTAAAGGTGCAGTACTTCACCTCCACCATTGGGGTGCACTTCCCGGCGCACAAAGCGTCCCAGGCGCATGTGTCCAAACTCCAGGGAAGCCGGCATCCGCGGGACGAGGGACCACGCACCGACCACCACAGCTGGAGGGCCAAGGGCATTGCTGGCAGCAGACGACGAAGTCGAGTGGCCGCTGCTGTGCCGCTCCTTTTTACACTGGATGCCCACATTGCGCAGCGAAGCACACTTGCGCCTGCACCGGCTGCAACTGCTTCCACTCCCGCTGCTAGTACTCTTCACCGGAGAGAACGTGAGCGTGGATGAGGAGGACGATGGGGTTGACGACGGGGGTTGATGATGTGAATGGGGATGCACTGCCACCGCAGCGGTGACGGAAGGTGTTGCTGTTGGCGGTGGAGCTGGGGGAGGTGGTGGCTTCGTCTTGTGTGGGAGCTGGTCCTTCTTGCTGCTGTGGCCGGAGGACTGGAGTGGAAAGGAAGGGTAACAGTACATTAGGAAACCTGGATTAACATTGCACCACAAACCCAAGACTGCCCCTGACCAGGAATCTCAAAGGGCTGGCATTTCGTTAACAATGCTCTCTTTTTTATGTCATATGTCACTTCAAGTGGCCAATTGCTGGCGGTAGCGCAGCAGTGGGCAAGACAATAGCAAAAGGCAAGAAGGCTGGAACTAGAAAAAAAGATAGTTGCAAAATGTGGACTTAAAAATAAAACGGCATACATAAGGCAGCATACAGCTCCTGCTAAGCTCTGAAGGGGCATATTTGGGAAGGCATAGGGAGAAAAGATTAAGCCACGTAACTTATGAGTCAATGATTATGCACAGTGACTACGCAGGCTACACGCAACCTGTAGGTCACAAACTTGATACATGTAGTTTTAAAGGGATACTAACGAGAAAAAAAAAGTTTCAGCTGTTGGTCACTTTCACTGTCAGCAGAGGCTTTGAAAGCCAGAAAAGACTAGAACGACGGACAGTTGGCAAAGCCGCCTTGAAAATCCTGCACCAGCTTGGCACGATATCACGAATTTTTATGGAGTCTATTCTGGCCTATTTAATTTTTGATCGGTAAAGATGGACTACATTGTATTCTAAAAGAGTAGCAAGTTTCAAAAACTTTCACTGAGCCACAACGCCACAATATGAAAAAATTTTCGAAATAAACTACATTACCCTGACATACCGGCACTGAGGTTTTGGCTCAAAAAACTTCAACTTCAAAACCTCAATTTTCTCCTTTAATAATCAAGCTTTAATAATCAACATGTTGCATATGTATAATTTTGTATTTTTGTCATAAAGCATGCATTTTTGTGAGTGATGTATACAATAACCTGGTATGTTTAAAAAGTATGGGTTCCTTGTTTCCCTTTATATGAAACATATCCTGTTGTGTAAATAATGAAAAACTTATGCATTTACTTAGTAATGTGTCGATTACATTTGTCTGTGTACGCTGCTGACTAAAGGGGCAGCGAAGCTTACCAAGCACTGCTACGACACTGCTTTTCTCTCTGTACAAACTGAAAATAAATTGACTTGAAAAAATTATGGCGAAATTAACAAATTAAGGAATATACAGTTTTGAAAGAATACTTGATGAGCCTAAACTTACTTTTAGTGTCCCTTAAAACTGTGTAGCTGGATTTCCTACTCGATTCTGTAAAGCCAAAGGCCAGCTAGGTACTTCCAAAGCAAATCCATTTACAAGATTGGATAAAGAAGCCTGCAACCTACTGCAGCACCTCTGTCGTAAATAAACAGTAGCTACAATTAGCTCTATGTTGCAGTTCTTTCAACACAGCATGACACCCGCACACTCCAAGGGCAGACAAGTTGCGCACCCTGCAGAGTTTCTACACGGCTTTCATAATGTGTAACAAACGTTGCTCCGCTGCACAAAAATCAGATGCAGATTTTAGCGATATTGTTTTGCGAGGCACTCAGTCTTGTTCTGCATGCGTCGATAATGCATAAAAATAGGAGCAGTTCAAAAACACAGCTGTGCTCGTGTGAGAAAACCAAACAAATCCACAGCTGTGCTTCCCGAGAACTAACAACAAAAAATATCAATATATCACACGAAGCTTGGCATAAAAGAGCACTCTCTTTTTTTTTTTTTT
Organism: Dermacentor silvarum; assembly: GCF_013339745.2. NCBI lineage: Eukaryota > Metazoa > Arthropoda > Arachnida > Ixodida > Ixodidae > Dermacentor > Dermacentor silvarum. Next base: position 33,356,803 of record NC_051161.1, on the reverse strand, counting down.
TCATAATGCACACCACACAATGACAATATTGATATGCTAGCGAGACAAACAAGCTTCAGCATATTAGGAAAACGCACTTAAATGCGTTAATATATTGGAAGCTAGAAGCATTCTTTCATAGCGATAGCACATGCTTCGAGATGTTTAATGGGATTAAAGATGACTGTTCCCATCTTATTTACACTTCACATCTTATTGTGCACTGTAATACAGGGTTCTGAAACTGGCAACTGCAAGGCTTTCTGCACAAAAGGTGACAGTGGTCATCTGAAGCATACATCCCAAATCTCTAAGCAACATTCACTGAAATGTTGGAAGATATTTTTCAAGAGGCTCCTCTTCCCCCCAAATTTCCTTTTATACATTTATTCTGGCACAATATTTTATTTAGCGCTCACTCAATTTTATCCCAAACAAGAATTGACGCTCGTCATTCTTGTAGAGGTTTCTTTTCAGCAACACAGTGAGCCAGGTACTCTGCAATAGGATGCATAATGCGTGTCTATAGCGATCCGGATAAGTATTAGGCAACTTTAGTCCAAGGCAGCAAATACACCCAAAAAAAAAAGATGTCGCGGTGAGAGGTGAAATTACGCATCAAAGGCAGCAGTATTCATGGGGATTTATAGATTAGCAGCTGCTACGAAGATACGACAACACTGCTGTCCCATTCCCCGTAAAATTTCTCACGGGCAAAAATTTCGACAAACCCTACTGCCATGAATTTTATCAGCAGGCACGGTTAATAAACGTGGTAAGGTTTCCAGAAACTCTTCAAGGATTGTTGTTCGAAGCAACAAACAGTGATGAAGAAGTGCCAACAAAGTTCTCTGCACTTTTCTGCCTGTACTGTGCCTATTAGTTTACGAATGTGTAGTTTCATACAGCGACATAAAGCAGGCTGCATGACATCAAGGTGCATTTACAACTGTGGCAGTGTATGATAATTCCAGAAATTATGCATGTTCTGGAACTAAACCTGATAGTAATCCTTCGGCGCTTGTGTTCGTGTGTTCTTTTGTCTGCCGTCTTCCTTGTTGCGCCGTTCTGAAGCCATGTGTAAATGGTAAAGCGAGGTAGCACACCCTCCCATCATGCGATATTTCTGGACAGAAATTACTGAAAATTGAGACTCCTATGCACAAAGAGCTTGCAAGATAGAATGAATACCCCAGTGAGATTTGCAAATTTTGTGTCACATTGAGGGAGTGCTCTCAACCCAGTGCCATTTTCTGGGCTTGATGATACACAGCAAAATAAAATTTTAAAAAGGCTCTCAAAAACTGCTTTATGGTAATACTACAAGACCTGCCAATCCTCCCAAATTATTTGTAATGTTTACAAATTTGTGCTCGTTTTATGGCTTTACGAATGTTACGTCAAGTTTTATGAAAAATAAATTCTGTTTGGAAAAAGCATTAGCTCATCGATCTCTGAACTTTCCTTTGGAATTATTTTGATGGCTAAAAGATGCCAGAGGGGTACTTGCTTCGAGCAAGTTCCTGAAGCAGGCGAAATTGGCAACACTAAACTTGCTGGTATAGTCCCTGTGAACTAAGAACAATGTACTGCTTGTCAGTCTCTGCTGTTCTAAGTTGGCTGCTTCTTGTGTGCTTTGTCTAAAGGGAAAAGGTTGTTAATGACGTGTGTATGTATCCCTCAAAAGGCGTATGCTCAGAGCAAGAAAAAACATACTTCGTGCAACTACGCCCCCCCCCCCCCCCCCCCTTCATCCTCAATGTTGTGTCCAAGGTTATTAGGAAAAGTTCACAGGTTGGCACGTATGCTCTACTGTGCACCTGGAAAATTTTCGGCTGCAATGCATGCTGGGAAAAGGACAACTGCATGTCAGACAAGATAGCAGCAACCACTGTGAAACTGACCTTAAGAGCATAATGCATGGTGGTTCCTTTCTGCAACATGAAACCATACACAGTTGGAAAACAAACCTTTTGGTATACTGTAACAACTGCCGCTGCTGACTCTGAACACTGTGAGTGAGCTAGATGGAGTGAAGCACGTTCACCGAGCATACTCACCGTCGAATGTCACTGCATTTTCTCATGTGACTGCCTTCGAAATGCAATAATCACAAATGACACTCACTCAAGGTGACAGCAAATTTACTCGTGAGGCCCAGGTATAAACAGGCCACAATGCTCACCTTAGCTACCGCATTGCTTGAAATCTTCAGCTTCTTGTCCGGAGGTTCGGTGTGCTTCCTCCCCTCCTTAGAGCTACTAGACAACTTCGAACTGTGCAGCTCACCATCCTTGTGGCTTTTGTGTTTCTTGCGTCGCTCCTTGCTATCGGAAGACTCTGACTTTGTCCGTTTTTTTTCCGACTTCGAGGTAGCCCCGTTGTTTGACGAGTGAGACTTGGAGCTGGACTTCAAAGAGGCCGACTTTGTCGACTGCTTCTTCTTCTCACCATCCTTCTTGACCTTAGCGAGCACTGCAGTAGAGGTTGGCTCCGACGTCTGTGAGCAAGGCGCAAAGGAACAAGCAGAGGGTGGAGTGGCTTGCTGCGGCAAAGAAGCAGGCGATGGCGCCATGGACACCACTGCTGGTGCAGCAGCTAACGGGGGCCCAGAGGTAGGCTCCGGCACTGTCGACGTCACACAGTTCGGCAGCACCGCAGCATCTTTGCTGGGCAGAAGAACAGGCTGTGCTGTTGTGGTGCCATTCAGTCGCACCTCACAGCTTTTCGCAGACTGCAATGTCTTTGGGATAGCAGCAGACACATGGGTGGCCACTTCTGCAGCTTGGGGCACCGAAGGCAGATCGGCTAACGGCATGGTTTGTGGAACTGTTTCTTTTCCTGCGGATCAAGGGTCAAGAAACCCAATTTGTCAAAATGCACATGGGCAGTATCACTAGCAGGAACAGGAGCACACACTATGGACCTTACTTCATCATAACGTGTATATTTAAAAGTCAAGATGATGCTAACTTGAACTGCTGATGTAAATGTCCCCATCTGTCAAAGAACACATACGAGACTGGGCCTTCATCTTGAAGCCTCTCTCGAAATCTAGCACAGCATTATGTTGGTATCACATGAGCACTTCTTATCGTGATCGAATTTTTCGATTGCGACTAGCTGCTTTGCGCAAGCTGTGAAAGGGAACCAATCACTTAACATAGCATCTTAACATATACCTCACTATTAAATTTTTAAATTCGCGGTTGTGATAAAGAATGGATTTCAATATACTCAACATGACAAGAGAGCACTCCCCAAGTAAGGAAATTTGAGACAAAAGCACTAATAGGTCACATAATATCCAAGAATGAGTATCATTTACACTTCAGGTGAAAATCAAACTGCATTTTTATCTGTCCGCGTATCTGTTACACAATACACCCCATAAAAACTGGCAGAGGTGCAGTACAGCTTGGCCAACGGAATCATCACTTAAAAGGTAGCACACCCGATTGTCAAAATGTCAAATGACAGGGTGCTACGTGTGTTCTATACGAAGGCCTTCGGGTACATTCCAGCTTTTTTGCTTGAAGGATCCCCAACAATCTTGCCGGGAAATGAAATATGCTGTCCTTTCATTTTTGTATTCCCACCAAAATTGTGGCTTGAGATTAAGTCGTCAGTGAGCACACCACTAGTCTTTTCGAGCATTTGTGCTTCGATGTAACAATAATCGCTTTTATGAGAAAATTGCTGTCGTAGTGGACAAAACGCGCGCGCACTGCAGGATAATTGCCGCACGAGTTGAGTTCTCGAGGTAAAACATACGGAGCACGCCATAGATATCCATTCCAGAGCACTGCACGGGCCGATTTTTTCATCCCGGGCCTGTTTTTACGTTGGGCTGCCCGCCCGAGCCCGATCAAAACATTTATGGCGAGACCCGGGCCTGGCCCGGGTCCGGAAATATTCTACGTTACCCACCCGGCCCGCCACCCTTTTACCTTAGGCCCGAGCCCGGCCTGAGACCGAAAAATACATGTTTTTCAGAGTTGAGACGCCCGAGAATAACTCGCTGCACGTTACATGCACACCACCAGAAAGCCCGAGCCCGGCCTGGGCCCGCGTCAAAAAACCCGAGCCCGGCCCGAGCCCGGGTCAAAAAGCGCACGCCGTGCCCGGCCCGTGAAAAAACGGCTCTACCCGGCCCGGCCCACGGGCCGGGCCCGGGCTTTCGGGTAAGCCCGAGCCCGTGCAGTGCTCTAATCCATTCTCGCGGCCAGGGAAAGGACCGGGTCTCAATTTTCAGCACACTGCGCACGACCCCAAAGGTCACCGTGACGTTTACCTAAAGCGCTGCGCTTGGTATCCTCGGGATTAATGGTAAGCGGATATAGCTTTACTCCAGATCAAGGCAGTCACAAGTTACAACAACAAATCCGGCCACGTGGTAACGAGGCGCTTCAGGAAACGCCAGACGCGCACGGCTGCCCGCCAAGGGAGCACGCAAGGCGGGTACGGGGAAAATGTTTCCGAAATAGCAACGCGGAATTTGAAAGGACGCGTCGCTTCGGCGGGAGTTTGCGGACGGCGTGCCATGGACGGCCGTGATCGCGACGGGACCATACGGGACGGTAGTCGCGCCTGAAATCTGACGACGCGTAGTTGTGTTTAGAAGGTGAAACCGCAAAAGGTGCTGCGAGAAGTGCACGATGTGAAACCGACCTCGTTTTGACACCTCACGAGACAACGCTCGGAAACGGATCGATAGCTTCATCTAGAAAGCTGTCATCTGCCCCCGATCCGACTGGGACAATTTATTTTTCTCCTCCTTTTCCAGGCCTCCAAGGAAAAGTGCGATCTGGCGTGTGGGCGGAGCGAGTAAGCACTACGTTTGTTGTCGAGACGAAATACAACAGTACAACACAGAAAAGGCTTTGGCCATGTAAAAATATTGAAAATATACATCTGGCGTTTTTGATAATCGTCGGGCGTGGAGTCGGAATCGCGACAAACGATGCACCGGTGAGCGAAGTGGACCATAACAAAATGCGCTTGTCTAAAAAGCCCAACGCCCAAACGATGAATATATATAAAAAAGAAGCGATAACAACACCAACGTGACTTCGGTCAACACAATAAGCCGCGATCCTACGAGAGCGTTCGTAATCCCGTTTGGCTGCGCACATATTACTGCCGTGGAGGCAACCTGGCCCGGGCTGTTGTCGAGATCAGAGAATAGGCGTGAGCAAACTAGCGGTCGCTCGCAGACTATCCAAGGTTGGAGCGGACTGCTTCACGCCTGTAGGGCTAAGATCACCCAGGAGACGGATGCACGGATGTCCCGTCTCAGGGCGCCTGCGCGATTACCTAGCTCCTAACGGCTCCGAGGTGAACGGTACCTTGTGCGCTTTCCATGTCGCACTCAGACGCGTGAGGTGCTACAATGTCAGTTTCGTCGTCATTCTCAGACAGCGAAGAGTCCGTGGCGAGGTCGGCGCCGTACGCCTTGCTTGGGGGCAGTCCGGGCAGATTCCGGCAGCTGTGCTGTTCTCGCTTTTTCAAATGGCTGCCGCCGCTCGGGTTGGCGTCGCCAGTCCTCTCCAACGATGGCTCGAACGTCGGGTTTTCTCGGTTGGCACAGAGTTTAACACGATCTTCGATGACGTTGTCGCAGCTTGAAGCCATTTTGCGTGGCCTGCCTCTACTACAAAACGCACCCAGCAGGACGGAATACGAACGGGTTTCGTCGCGTCTCGTACCATTGGACAATGCGAACGGCTGAAAGTCACGTGACGTGGCTAGACAGCCGCACGACCAATCGCGCACAGCGTACTATGCAAAATAATTTCTTCTGAGAGAGCAGCAACGTCGGGCAACGTTGATTTCTGTTTTGTGTGCCCCAGTACGCATGCGTCAAAACATCTATGCACGTGGTTTACATCAGAGGGCGCTCGCGTCTCTCAACTTTGCGTTTTTTTTTTTTCTCTTATGTAAAGAACTGTCTTGTAGTAGCAGTAAAATTTCAAGGTGAGATAACGGGCAGTCCGCGCCACGATCTGTGCCCATATCGCCTACAACACAACCCGCTTTGAGGGCTTCCGCTCGAATCGTGCGTAGGGAGCCTACATGCAACAGCGCTTGAATGTAGGCTAGGCTCCCTAGTCGTCCGTGGCGGATAGCGCATCCTGTCGCGGCGCTTGTACGCAGGCACTACAGCGAACGACAAACACAGGTCAACGTAAACTGGACAAGCTGTCTGGTTTAAAATTCTGCCCACCCTAAAAACAATATTACGCGCACAACTATGTCTTGCGCGAGATATAAGCATCTTAAGGTGGGTAGGTATGCGAGGAAAATACGATGTTGGGCATGTTGCTGCCGCGCGCAAAAAAATCGACCGGTGAATTTGACGACAGCAATCAGCTGCACAATAATTCATTCAAGAGCGAGGCTTTTAAGAAAATTCAGAGAACCAACCATCTGTGATAAATCCTCAAACCGCACAAAATCGCGAAATCGCCGCGCGTTTTGTAATGTGGTAATAAGCTACCTATGGCGTCACTACGTTTACCCAGCGAGCCAATGGTATTACACGTTAGACGGATCGCGGAGCGAATAGGAACACGCCTTGCATACGGGGCCGATTTGACTTCGCGCATGCGCGTTGGGGAGTCAGTCTTCTCTTGCGAGACTCGTCGAAGCAAAGCAGTGTGGAGCCCGAATTTGTGTGATTTGTCGTAGTCGCGGGCCACCGTTCACGATGTCTACCAGCGCGCCGGCACCGAAGAAGGCGAAGAAAGCTGAAGGGTCTGCGGCGTCGGGCGACGGCGACGAGAGCAGGGATTACGACGCTGAGACTCAGAAGGCGCTGGAAGAAATCGACGCCTGTCAGAATGAGATAGACGCGCTCAACGAGAAGGCCAGCGAGGAGATCTTGAAGGTGGAACAGAAGTACAACAAGTTGAGGAAACCGTTCTTCGAGAAGAGGAATGACCTAATCAAGAAGATTCCAAATTTCTGGGTGACAGCCGTATCCTTTCTTGGTAAATGTGCCTTAGCATGCGAGATTTGTTCGAATGTTAAGCCTAATATGGTGCACCCGGTGGCTGGCTGCGCTGGCACATGCTTTGTTCGATGCACGTTTTCGCGCGCGGTGCTAAATAATGCGGTGTCGGGAGCGTCGTTCTTATCGGCTATGTGCCTGCGTGTTTTTGCTGCGCGCGAGATGTTGTACTGCTGATCGCTTCAGAGTCCAACTTGTATTTGCGTGAAACGTGTTACCAGTCTTCCCGCCAATGCCCTGCGCTGCCCGGTAGCCGGCGTCGAGACGCGAAAGGCGACTCAAATTGCTCGGCTTCTGATAGTAAAATGCGCAGCCGTTCGTTCTCTAGTTGTCTGTGGTGGTCTTGAAATGTTCTTTCCGCAACGGAATGGTCGCATTGCTGCACGTCGAGAATATTTCGTGGCGGATTCGTTTGTTTTCGACCGTTAAGCCTAACGTGCTAGCGACGTCCATGTTTTTGTACGGGGGGTGCACGCTTTGGTGTGCTGGCAGCGTGGATTGCTTTGCGCACTTGCTAATAACTGCGTGTTGGCATGTTCTCCGTGCCGTAAGGATATGCGTAGCGTGAGATTAGTTTAGCGTGATGCACGTTCCAAGGACCTTGGCAGATTTCTCGATGAAATGTAAAGCGATTTGCGAGGTCTCGAGATGGGATGCAGGGGGTGGCTGACGCTGTCTAGAAGAGCGGGCTGCTCTTCTGCGTGCTATTCACCGGTGCCACCCTTCGAATTGAACGATCTTTTAGTCGTTTTTTATTTATTTGCTGTCTGCCGCCAGAGGAACAGCGTTTGTTGTTTTGCGCCATCGCGGCGGTCTAGAACGCGTCGGGTTGCGGCACCGCGTGTGTTCGGTCTCTGCTGCTCACCCCAGTGAATTACTTTGCATGCCGTGTCGTCCACGTTGTATGCCGCGATTTAGTGATATGGTCTGTTCACACCTTCAGCGTAACCACTTTTATTTCTGTATTTGTGTTGTTCGATAGTTCATGCGCGTTTAGCGACGGAGATGTCTAACTCCGGGCTGGGGTTGTTTTTGCAGCGGTTGCGGTGAATTTGAGAATGTCGCGAGGAAGCTCGTGACGAGCGCGTGGTTGCCGGCCACAATGTTGCCAGAGGTGCTAATCTGACTAGGCCATTTCGGAGCGAACTGCGACTAATACGCGAAACCTGCCGAATGCAACAGCGAAATTCAACTCGCTCGGCATTCTGTTGACGTAAGAGCTCGGCCGTTATAATGGTTGGAGGCGAGTGTTAGGTCGCTGCAGGCGTGGACTTGCTCAATTTCACAGATCTATGAACATGTGGTAATTATGAGGTAGCATGTTACTGCTGGTTTAAAGTTAAGGCAACAATTGCGTTCTTCGAATTCAGCTTTAGTCAGGTCAGTGGTTTAATAAATACCATGATACATTGCAATGTTTTGAAGCATTTTCCTGGTTGACTATTGCGAGGTAGAGCTGGCATTCATTTTTTGTAGGAATGGGTGTACACGTGCTTTCGCCGCTTTATAACAAGGGCCACGATAAATAGCGTAAATATAGTCTGCTTCTGCAGACTTGTCCTAAAAGCTTTTAAGTCCACATCTCTTTCTCTCTTTGTTGAAAAAAAAAGTGGCATTTGCACAGAATCTGGCGCAATTCCTGATCAACTAGTATATTTGAAAGCAGTTGATGTTTTAGGCTGTTCTCTCGTGTAAGTTACTTGAGGACATAAAACTGGCTGATCTCATATTTACAAAGTTGCTAACAAACATGCACACAGCATTCAACTTGCTTCAATTTTTATACATTGCGGCAAGTTTTATTTTCACCTATGGTTTCAAATATGCAGGACTTGTGCTTTTCTGTTAATGGATAGATTCCACGGTGGAGTGGAAAGATAATAGCTCTTTTTAAGAAGCATTGTGAAAGCCCCTTCCACTGGCAAAGCCAATACATATTAAGATTTCAGCCATAATATTGCTTAGTAAATTGTTTCTGCTGCCTGTTCTTAATATATGAAGTCTTTTAAACAAACCTTTCTTTGTGAACCCTCCAACTTTGCTGACTTTGGCAGTTGTGTTGCTGAGTAGCCATCTGTAATACCCCTACAGGTCTTCCAGTAGTTGTCATCTCTGCAGAATTACACAAACAACTGTACCTATCGCCACAGCAACAAATGTACACCTTCCAGCATATATGTATTTTTTTTTCTTCTATTTGGCAACGAAGTGTGGAGCTTTTGGGACATGCCCTTACCTTGTTGTAGGCATATTTTGTGCCCTGACAGGCTCCTTTAAAGGTCTCCTAAACAACCTCGAGCTCAAAAGTTAGCTACGTAGTGGGTGATATACTAGTTTACTATAAACGGCAAGGATATTCTGAAATAGTGCAGCATTAGCAAACTTACAGGCATTTGATGGAACGAGTATGCGCCCTCCGCTGTTTCTCGCACTCCTTCGCTACCCTCCCTGCTTGCGCTTTCTCCCCCTTGCCGCATATGCTCACCGCAGTGCAGCAAAAGCTACATGTTGCGTCCACACGCCAGAAGAAGGCTCCTCCAATGTGCACTCCTAATCGCGTTCCACGTAAGGCTTGACGGCACAGTGTGCGAAGCCACCCTCAGTTCTCGGATATTGGCGCTGTCGTTCCTCGATGTCTGGTCATTACCCTGTTGACATCAAAACACGCAAAGGAGGCCCCAGAAAAACCGGGAGAGAAGCACATGGTTTTTTGGATTCATGGTGTTCCCACAGCACAGCCAAAGATAATGGTTACGGCATGCTCTATGCAATGCACGCATTTGTTTGAACTGTGTAAAAAAAAATGTTTGAGGTGCCGATTTGGATGGATAGCAAAATCGGAAAATTTTTAACGCCAAACTGTGCCAGCATTCATTGTCAAATATTTGCACCTAGTGACATCCTCAAATGCACACCGGAAGGCATTTAAGAATGGTGCCAAACACAGCCCCTCCCCCATTACCATACTCACTATGCAAGTTTGGGCGACTTGTTGTGATGACTTTGTTATGGTTGATTTAAAATGCATAACTGTCTTGAGTTGTGTAATTGTTTAAAAATATTTTTGTTGCGTGTACGCCCCAAAGGTGTTGCAAGTCACATTTCCTGTCTGAACACTTGATTTGGTGTAGGTGCCCAAGACCTATATTTATTAGAGCATCCTTAATAAAAGGTAATGTTTATGATGCAATTCATTTCTACGGTAGTAAAATATGCCAAAAAAATAGTTTTTGAGACCATTGTGTTAACCAGGTGTGTTTTGCGCGCTGTGCTGAGCAGGGTGGGTGGAACAAGATAGATTTTCAGGCCTCTACTAAAAGGACGGAAGATAAAGGCGAGTGAAAGAAAGGATATTAATAGGTAATATGAAGAAAATTATCTCAAAGGTTACAGGCTAGGAGCGTTTTCGGGCAATTTGTTGGAAATTAAAACTTTAAATCGTGTTTTCTAAAAATGCCACTTTTGCTGACGAAGGGAACATTTTTTTTGCAACCGCTGTACTTTCCAAATAGATTCCCCCCCCCCCCCCCCTAAGGGTTAAATAAAGATTGTTGGTGCTATCAGGATCATGCACCGCCATTGAAAGCATATGTGGCAGGCACATTGTGTTTTCGATCATAGGAGGCCTTGGTCACACTTGTATATTGACTGCACTGCTGTTGATTCCTTGACGGAGCATTGTGCACGCACAGTTTGTGAACCATCCACAGATCTCTGCCATCCTTGATGAAGAGGAGGAAGAGAGCTTGCACTTCCTGTCTAAGCTCGAAGTGGAAGAGTTTGAGGACATCAAGTCTGGCTACAGGATCAAGTTCTACTTCGATGAGAATCCTTACTTTGAGAATGATGTGCTCATCAAGGAGTTCCACCTTGGTTCTTCTGGTAAGTTGGTTCCCACATTGAATGGTTTCGCTTGACAGAGTATGAGACTTCTAATAAATCAAGCCTTTTTTTTTTAATATAATAAACAATTATAATGGGCTTGATTGCATTACTGATCTCTACCCCCAGTGGCACTCGTGTGGCCTAAGGTAAAAAGGAGTATAAAAGCATAAATTTTGAACGCATTTCATTTTCATTGCCCACCGTCTACCTGCCCTACATTTCTCATTTTGCGGTGGCTGCTGCAATTTCTACAGAAGCGTGCTTCTCGTCGTTATTGAATGGTTTGCCGGGCGAGTTTGCATTCTATTCTTGAGGTGAGCAGTGTACAAGATTGTCATATTTTTGCACCGGTTTCATTAGTAATTGCAAGACCTGAAAATTAATGGTTATATGCCAAGTGATGCTATGTCTAAGCTACTACCTTGATGGAAGAAGTGCTACTAAAACGGAGACTTGGCAAGAACACAGGACAAAGAGTTTTAGTAGCCCTTTTTCCATCATAAACACTTACCAACATGCCCAACTGACAGCTATTCTAAGCTACTACCCTTGCACCAACAGCAAAGCCCAATGTGTTGTCTGGTGCTGTCAGCATTACCCCATTGCATATGGATTGGTGCATAAATTGAAGCATGTTAGTAGTGTCAGCAGTGCATTAAGGTGCATGAGATTAGCAGGTTATGTTCAAGTGACATGTCCTGCATTTGCCAGAGTAATTTTTGCTTGCAACCAGAGCACTCAGTGCCAATGCCTGTAGCCTTGGCTCTATTTATGGTGTTGCATACAGTAAGAAAAAATTGGCAACCATCCTCTTGGATTTTGTGCCCTGTATTGGTGCTTCATCCTCATTTGAGTTGCTACATGCCTGATGGGCACATTAGCTTGTAAAAGTGTTTACAAGGCACTTCAACAGTCTGTGAACACTGTCACACCTGTGAGGGAATAAGCAAGAAATGGTGAGGTGCCATAGTGACAGCTATTCATTTGTGCAAGCTTTTTTGGATTGGTTGTGCAACTTTTCACCTCTATAGCTACATTTCCATTTCTTGATGTTTTCTGTGCAACACCGGTTTGATGATGGGGCAAGAGAGGTAATGTTGTGGCATTTCATTTCTCTCTTGCACAGATAACCAATTGTATGTAGTATTGTGGCTGAGGGACTCCTTCGATTTTACTTTATGCTGAAATGTACTATGGCCCCAGTGGTATTAGGTGCTCTAAAGGCAATCATTGTAATATTTAGAGTTCTGTGAACATTGAGTTTTCAATTTGAAAGCAAACTAATTGAATATTTTTCACATATAAATACTATTGGTTTTGCAAAAATACAATTTTTTTCACCAACCAGAGGTGTGGAAAAAAGCAAGTACAGGAACGTTATGCGTTGTCGTCAACAAAATTCTCTAGTGCAACACTTTTGCTTGACAGTATCATAACTGCAGTTATTTAATGTTGTCATAAGGAAGGATAGGCACCTCTACATGTTGCGGAGCAGCAACATCCTCCTGCATGTTGCAATTCCTTCAGACACCGAAAAGAGCTGCTTACTCGTAAGCACACTAGTGTCGGGTATCGGTAGGTTACTCTTCGCAAGCCGAGCCAGGAGAGGTGTTGTGAGCCCATGCTCACACCACCACACGCACTGATCTGCTTTTTTGGTCCGATATTTCACCATGCACAACCTGTGCCTGTAGGAGTGAAAACTGCTGCTGGTTGAAGGTCATATCAGTCTTTTCGCTTGCTAACATGGATGGAGCCTCTTCAGGAGGCACTGTTGTTTAAGCAAATCTTAGGATTCCTTAAGTTTTCCTTGCTTCTTCTAAAGCCAGGTTTTTAACCTAGTTTGCCCTTGAATAATCCTGGTGGTAGACAGCAGTTTACAGTGAGGGTCTAAAAACATTGCCAAGCTTGCTACTTGGTCAAATTTGTAGTTTTTAAATTATTTCTAAGCACTTAGCCAGATTAGTAGCAGACAGTTTTCCACCTGGTGGCTGGTATTGTCCAGATGCATGAAGAGGCAGTGCAGTCGTGGGTACTTGCACTGATAGTGTCGGGTAGCTTTAAGCACCAGCAATGTTTGTTACAGTGAACACTTATACTTTTGATATGCATCACCACAATATTCTGTATGCTTTGCCACATGACACGGCTGTACTGTGGCGAAGCTGGTTATAAACATCCAACAGATATTTCTAATTGTACAAGTATCTTTTGAATTGAATGCCATCCAATTCGAAGCTTCAAATAGTTGCAGTGTTTGATTTCTTTTGCATACCAGGAATGCTTCTCTAGACTTCTCGCACTTTTGTCTATCTATGAAAAGAACACAAACGGGAAGGGACACAAGGGGTTTGCGTTGGGAATTAATGTCTTAAAGTAGAATGAGTGTAAATCGGTCAGCAAGTGATCTTGGATGACTTGCAACCTCTCCAGTTCATTGTGCCAATACAATGAGCAAGTCATTTGATTTTCCTCTAATCTCGCCTACCTGTGGTAGCTGAGTGGCTGTGGCGTTGCACTGCTGAGATCAAGGTTGTGAGTTTGATCCCATCTGAAGCTGCTACATTCTAATGGGGGTGTGGAATGCAAAAACAATGCATCATCCATTGGGTGCACATTAAAGGACCTTGAGGGGTGGAAATTTGAAGTCGCCTACTAGAGTGTGCCTCATAATCCGACTGTGGTCTTGGCACATATAGCTCCTCGAGTGCTCGTGGCACCCTGAAGACGCCGTTACCAAGCATACGAACGACGACGTGAACCTCCTCGCCGAGACGTGGGAGGCCAAGATCTCCAGCCCAGCTCTGGACGACCAACGGTGTCTTGTCGCCAGAGCCTGGAATGCTATTGCGGCCAGAGGATTCCTGGAATGAGGGACCCTCCCACCTAGAGTGATCCAAAGCTCGAACGCTCGAGAACACTGTCTTGAAAATTAAAGTTTATTTCATTATTGAAGAGAGATTTGTCGCTAGCTCTGAAATAAATTTCTCTCTCTCCGGTCTGATGGCGCGGGCAGGGGATGGGCGAACAGTTGGAAGCATCAAAAACTGTGAACGATAGACTATAATGGTAGACTATACTGTTTGTTTTTAGGGGACCCAGCATCCCAGTCGACACCCATCAAGTGGAAGGAGGACATGGACTTGACCAAGCGGCACAAGCAGCGGCAGTCGCAGATGAAGAGCAGTCGCAAGAGGGCGCACGAGCAGCCGCGCACCTTCTTCAACTGGTTCACCGACCACGGGGATGCCTCTGCCGATGACATTGCCGAGGTATGCTTCCTTCCTTCTTTCCCAAGTGTAGGCATTTTGGGTGCTTGCTTTCTTTGTTTACAAAAACAGCAAAGCAACAGAAGCAATTGCGTGTGCTGGAAACGTGTCATGGCTGCGATCTTGCTTGTTAATCACTCGTTTCAAATGGCATGGCTGCATGCATTTATCGACATGTGACGATTTTTTCGTACCTAGTGCAGTAACTGTGGTTCTGTGAGAAAAATGCCACAAGAACAAAGCAGTCAGCGTCTCGATGCAGACTTGTTATGATGCTTGGGGACACGTGGACTGCCACGTCTCCAGCTGTAATTGCGTAATCGTCCGAGAATCTGTGTGCCCTGCTTCAAGAATGTTTGTTTTGATACCACCCAGCAGGCCTTGCGTGCGGATTCAGTGTTGCCGGACGTAAATTTGGGCAAATGAGCTCTATTTTTTGTTGAGTGTTTTCAAGATATGAGATCGACGTCTACAGGTGACAGCATGTGCTGGAGGAATGCTGTTGCACTGCTCCTGGTGCCGAGTTATGCAAAATTTCTCGAAAGCGATCGTATCTCTGAAAGCAACCGACCGAATACCACTCCAGTGGTCAAAATGCATGGTAAACTTGGGTGACAAATAGGTTAGTGTCACTTGTGGTCCATATGCACTGTAAGGGTGATAAGGTGCAGGTTGGCAGGTACGCTTATGCTGTCGTGCATCCTGTGCAGGTGATCAAGGACGATATGTGGCCGAACCCCCTTCAGTACTTCCTTGTTCCAGACATTGAAGTCGAGAATGGACTCGAAGGTGATGAAGACGAGAGGTAAGTGCTTGTCTTAAGCTGTTCTGCAGCTCGTCTTGTTGCTTTTTTAGGTATTCCTTTCATTGATTCTTTGGTTCGAGTGCTGCCCACAACTTTTCTAACACATGGGGATTTAGTGTTCCTCTTACTTCAAACGCTTAATTCTCAAGATGTCTGTAGCTCTTCTGTTGCAGAAACTTTTAAAAGGGTGCTTGAATAATGTACCTTGCACATGCCACCTGGGAATGTGAAGTTTTTTGTGTGTAGGAAAATCAAGCTTGGAAATGAAGCCTGTGGCTGCAGTGGCTCTGTCTTGCCTGTCCTCCACAGGCGTTTTCTGTAATCCGTGGTGCTGTTGCAGCTGTTAATGATAAATGCTTCTTTATTGCAGTGATGAAGAGGAGGGTGGGGATGCAGTAGTGGTCGTAGAAGAGGAAGGTGATGGGGATGAGGATGATGAAGATGACGAGGGGGAGGATGACGGTGGTAAGTAATGACATTCCTAATTTAACTGATATGCTTTGTGTTCACAGAGCTTGCAAGTAGCTTTGGTAATTCCTCTTTGGTAATCCATAGTGAAAAATGCTCTCCTCATGTGCATTCACTTCTTTTAATTCAGCGTAGTGGGAGCGATGAAGTAAACTCCAACCTTGTAAGAAAGTTCAAGGGTAGCTGACATGACTTCATTATATCCGTTACTTCGTGATGTCAGTTATTGCACAATTCTAAAAACGCAAGGAAGGCCACACGGTCGCGTAGGCTATGGGTTCTCAAAGGGGGTTCCGCGAGCCACTGATAAATTTTCCGTCGTCCTGCGCTCGCCAAGTGGCTAAAACGGCGAACACGAGGTGCGCTTGATCAACAGAACCTCCATTACCCATGCCCGAGTGTCAAAAAGCACATCGCGCTTAACGGCAATGCGCAAACTGCGCAATAAATCCGCAAGCAGCTTTTGTAGCCACCCAACCTCTGAAAGCGGGCAGCGCGCCTAAGCTTTCGCACTTGAATCTCGTAGGCCGTAACTTACCAACATGTGCATTTTTGAGGGTAGAGAGGGTAGGTGCCGATAGTGGACGCAGTGGCGTGTACGTCGGAGGAATAAAAAAAATAAGTGCATGTCACAAAAGATAGCGTCGATAGCCACGACAGTTTTGTCTGCAGCTGTTGCGGCAAACAGTAGTTTCGTTTTGACTTGGTGCATGCGTCCGCCACCTGCCTTCTGAACCGCAAGGTCGCCGTCCATGATCGCGTCGATAACAGCCGTGGTTTTGTCCGCAGCAGTTACAGCAAGCAGTAGTTTCGCTTTGACTCAGTGCAAAGCTGTCGAAGATGGAAGAGCACCGGCTACATTGCGATGGACGAACAATTTGTTGGCGACCAGCTCACTAGTGAAAAAATGTGCTTGCAGTAATGAAAAGCGTGTCTCAAATGAAGACTCGCGCTGCGAAGGATGTCGCGAGCCCTTCGCCTTGTCATGAGATGATGAAAATACTGCTCTCGTGCAAAATAGAAACAAGATTTGCTGATTCATTCAGTTGTCAAGGTGTTTATTGACAGGATTGAGAGGTCGAACTCGGTGCGGCAGTCAGAATCTTGCGAGCAGTCTGGTCAAGCCCCGTGTGTAAAAGCGCTGGTGATGCACCTGACTAACCGGCACTTCATCATATTTCATACACCGGAGATGCACCTGGCTAACTGGCACTTCTTCGTTAGATTTGTCCCCCAGAGAAAAATACGCCATCCTGGCGATCTAAGCATACGGTAACATAGAGGGATCGTAGAAGGGCTTGAGCCGATCTATGTGAACAGTTTCGCGACGGCACTGATCAGAAGATGGTGGAACACGGGGGAAGTTTGTGCAATTACAGTATAGGCCACTTATAACGTAACCGCTTATAGGGCAGGACAGGATATAGTGCGGTATTTTCAGACTCCCGTTAATTTTCCCATAGCACTCCATGTATACAGGTATCGCTTATAGTGCAGTTGTGGGAAACGAAATACCGGTTACAGTGCGGCTGCCTGGGAGTTCGGAAGTCAACGGAGACGGCGAACGCTCCCCTCAAACGGGCGCATCAGGAGTGCTCGACGAAGAAAGAGAGACAAAGTGGAGGAGAAGGGCATGTGGTGCGAACTAACAGCCAGTGAGGCTGAAACCAGAATCTTGAGTGCGAGTCGTGAAATATCACGGCGCGCATAGCGGCGAGGGCCACGAAACTTCAGGGAGCGGGCGGCGCCGGCACGGCACGGCAAAGGGCGCACGCGGAGACCGTGGAATGTGAGGGAGGGCGGCGGGGAAGCGGATTTCGCCTCGGCAACTTCGCCGCTTCGGTGGCTCCCCTCGCCCTCCCTCGTAGCTCCCTCACTTGCACCGTGCACGCCCACCGCCGCTTCAGCCAGCCCGCCGCCAGCTCTCCGAAGTTTCTTTTTCTGCCGTTATCGGGAAGCAGGTGTTTGCCGGCGTGGGCAGTTTCGCCTTGGTCAGCGCCGCTGCTCCCCTCTGCACCGTAGCCGCAGCGTGCAAGGTCAACACTTGACTAGAAAGTAGAGGAAGCATAAAAGAGAAAGAAGGGTTCACAGACGTCGGCGCGTACACGCATCTCCGGCGCAACGCAGAATCGGCGACCTTGCCATTTGAAAGAGGGTGAAGTTTTCGCCTCGTTTTTTTTTTCGCGCGAGAGATCGAGGTGTCTCTCTTAAACATTTACTCTATGGTGGTGCCGGAGCAATGCCGGTTGGAGGTGCCGCCGCGTGAATTATTTCGAATTAACGAGATTCCACTGTAAATTGAATGCAAACGTTCTAGCTGCATTCCTCGACTGTCGCATACGTGGGGCGGCTCGGTGCACATGTTTTGCATATGTGCGGGCCTTGAAAATTGTTGCTTTGGTTATAGTGCGGTACAGCTTATAATGCGGATATTCGAGACTCCGGCGGCTTACATTATAAGCGGTCTACACTGTACATGGTAAGTTCCATGGTATCTTGGGAGCAGCTTAGAAAAAATGCCGGGAGCTAAAGGTGGAACCCACAGCCAAACCAATGAATCGGAAGGGAAGCTTGGGGTAACAGCCACTACGACGAAGCTTCTGTTGTGTCTGATCTGTGGTGGTAAGACAACGGGCGAGTTGTCTGCATTCTTCAGCATGCTGCACAGCTTGAGATACAGGAACACATTCCGATGAATCAGGCTGGTAGGGTAGCATATTATCGATGGTGCAGGAAGGTTCATGGCCGTACAGTAAGAAAAACGTAGAAAAATCAGTGGTAGCTTGAGTGGCAGTATTATAGGCGAACATGACAAACGGAAGCACAGCGTCCCAGTTAGAATGGTCAGACGCGACGTACATGCTGCCAAGAGTACGGTTGAAACACTCCGTCAGCCAGTTCGTATGCGCTAGTGGTCCTGTGGATGATGTGACACTCCTTCAGAAGCGACGTCACGACTTCAGATAGAAATGCGCTACCTCGATCACTTGAGACGTTCCAGAGGGGCTCCGTGATGAAGAACAAAATGCCGCAGTATGAAGAATGCAACATCTTGGGCAGTTGCAGATGTAAGTGCAGCAGTTTCTGCATAGCATGTGAGGTGATCCACTGCAACGATAATCCAGCGGTTGCCAGCACCAGTACAGGAAAGCGGGCCATAAAGGTAGAGTCCGACCCGATGAAAAGGACGGGATGGACAAGGAAGCGGCTGCAAGGGTGCGGCAGTGGAAGTAGGGACCGACTTTCGGCGCTGGCAGTCGAGGCAGCAGCAGACGTACTTGCGAACGAACTTGTACATGCCTGGCCAGTAATACCGGAGCCTAAGGCGGGTGTAGGTATTTAACACGCCACCGTGTGCACATTCTGGATCAGTGTGAAACAATGCGCACAAATCAGCCCGAAGATGACGCGGTATTACTAGGAGCCATTGCTGACCCTCAGGGTGATAGTTGCGACGGTAGAGAAGTTAGTCACGAATAGCAAAGTGATGTGCCTGCCGCTGTAGAGTCCTAGACGTCGTAACAGTGGTAGGATCCGCGAGAAACTCCAAAAGCGAAGAAATCCAGGGGTCTTTGCTCTGTTCAGAGTGCATGTCATCGATGGCAAGTGCTGAGAGGACAAAGTTGAGTGGGCAAAGACTGTCAGGATCAGGGTCGGGTGAAATTGGCGAGCAGGAGAGAGCGTCGGCATCAATGTGCTTGCGTCCAGAGCGGTGCACGACCCAGATGTCGTACTCTTGCAAACGGAGTGCCCAGCGTGCGAGGCGGCCAGAGGGGTCTTTAAATGAGGAGAGCCAGCACAGCGCATGGTGGTTCGTTACATCAAATTGGCGGCCGTATAGATAAGGTCGAAATTTCGTAAGGGCCCAGAGTATGGCTAAACATTCCTTTTCTGTAAGAAAGTTTAGCTCTGACTTTGTCAGCGTGTGGATAGCATAAACGACGTATTCCTCAAGACCACTTTTGCGTTGGGCAAGAACCGCCCCAAGGCCGACTCCACTAGCATCTGTATGGACTTCAGTTGGGGCAGCGGGGTCAAAATGTTGCAGAATAGGAGAGGTGAGCAGATGGCGAAGGGTTCATCGCTCACTTGTTCGTCAATGACTGCGGCGTTCAGAAGCTGAGACACGGTAAGGGCGCTGCCGGAGTGGGGCGTGCGCACTGGTGTTGATGCTGTGCGACACTGTGGTGGTGCGGCTGAGAGAATGTTGATGGCTGTCGAAAGAGGTGGTAAATTTACGTAGCAGGCTGACAAGTTGCGCGCATTGTGTGGTTGTCAAATCACCGGAGATTGACGTGTGGAAGCACTCCAACGGCGGTGTAGTCGCATTGTCGAGCGCGGCGAGGGATGTCGAATATGCGGCGTCGGGAGCATCGAAGAGCATTGAAGAATCCACAGTTTGAGCATAACCAAGGCACTCTCCGCGATGCAAAGTAATCGGCAGGAAAGACACATTGCACACACACATCACACCACGACCAGCACTGATGGCGATGACGGCAAAGGGCAACGGAAGGGAACGGTGACGGGCGAACAAGTCGCATGGCGTGAATAAGATGGTTGCGTCACATGCAGATGCGCAAGATACAGAGACACGGCAGCGGACTGAGGAGGGATATCAGTAACTTCGGCCACAAGCATTTTTGTAGACGTCACAGGATCTTGGTCCATGGCTGCAGCGGCAAGAAAAGACAACTCCACCTCGGCGCGGGCACAGTCAATGATGGCATTGTTAGACGAAAGGAAATCCCAGCCTAGAATGACATCGTGGGAGCAGGATAGCAGGACGATGAACTCAATGACATGAAGAGATTCCGCGATTACAACACGTGCAGTGCAGGCTCCCAAAGGTTCGACAGGCTGTGCACTCGCAGTACTCAAATACAGTCCGAAAAGCGACGTCGTTACTTTTCCTATCTGTTGGCAAAGTCCTGCGCGTAACACCGAGATTGCTGCGCCCGTATCGACCAGTGCGAATGTTGGAATCCCTTCGACGTATACCTCAATTACGTTGCAGGGGTGATTTTGAGGCCTTGGGTAGATCGAAGGGGACGCAGTTCTCGCCTCGGGAACTGCGACGCTTTTCCCTGAGGCAGAGGGCTTGGCCGGCATCTCCTCGGTGAGATGTAACGGCGGCGTGGGGATGGCGAACGATAAGTAGTGTAGAGAACAGGGGTTTCATCTGGCAGCATAGGGATTGTAGCTGTTGAGGGGTGTAAGTGTTCATGGGTTGGCAGTAATCAAAAGTAGGCTGCATACGGCGTCAACAAAAGCGGGCAACGTGTCCCGGAATACCACAATGGTAGCAAATTGGGCGGTTGTCGGCTGTGCGCCAAGGATTTGGCTGGCGTGGTGCAGGCGGTGAGAAGGGAATCGGGGGCGGTCGCACAACAGCTTGGAGAGGTAGACATGGAGTGAAGGCGGCCTTGCAGCAACGTCAGCGTATGTCAAGGGCGCCGCGACTGTAGGCGGTTGAATAGCAGCTGGCAGGCACTCGGCGACTTGCTCCTTGATGACTGTCTGTAACCCCCGAGTCAGTGGGGAGTATGGTTGCGCGTTCGTAAAGGCCACCAGGAAAAGCTGCCGAGCAACTTCTCGCACGAACTCCTTAATCTGGTGCATTAGAGGCGACTCGTCAACACCTAGCGTCAGACCTGAGACTGGCGAATTCTGAGGGTGGATGTCGTGTGACAACTCGCTGTCTTCGAAGTTCGTCATAACTTTGACACAGCGCAATGACGACACGCACTGTGGTCGGGTTCCGGGCGACCAACATCTGGAAGGCGTCGTCCTCAATTCCCTTGAGGATATGTAGGATCTTATCGGCGTCTGGCATCGTTGCGTCGACTCTGTTGCACAGATTAACGACGTCTTTGATGTAGCTGGTGAAATTCTCACCTGGTTGCTGGGCGCGTCCGCGCATGCGTTGTTCGGCCGGAAGTTAACGTACAGCAGGACGACCAAAGACTTCCGTGAAGTTGGTCTTGAACGCCGACCATGTCGGGATGTCGGATTCGGGGTTATGATATCACAAATGTGCAACGTTGCTCAAGTAGAAAATTACAGTTGTTAAGCTTTTCCCTATCGTCCCAGTGGTTGTGCGCGCTGATTCTGTCGTACGAGGCGAGCCAGTCCTCGACGTCCTGATCACCGGTACCCGCAAAAATCGCAGGATCCCGCTGACGCTGCACGCCAGGACAGATGACAGTGCCGTGACTGCAGCTTGTTGGGCTGGATCGTCAGGCATGGGCCGACATGATTGAAGGGTTCGGCTTCGAAGTTCCAGTGTTGATGGAGTCGTACCTCAGCACTCTCCACCAAATGTTAAGGTGTTTATTGACAGGATTGAGAGGTTGAACTCGGTGCGGCAGTCAGAATCCTGTGAGCAGTCAGGACAAGTCCCGTGCGTAAAAGCGCTGGCGATACGCCTGACTAACCAGCACTTCTTCGTCGTATTTCATACGCCGGAGATGCGCCTGGCTAACTGGCACTTCATCATTGCACAGTAAATAGAATGTGTAGAGATAATAAGCATTCATTTATTGTTTTCTTGATAACCTGGATAATTCGACGTTCAGTTAATTGAGACATGTTAATTCGGGGGAGTCCTGGCACTTCGTGGAGCATAGCAGGGTTCCCTGGAACGAACTTGCTTGGGAACCCCTGGCGTGGGCTATGTGTGATCTCTCTTATGCTCTTGGGACAAAGGAACAACAGTAGTGTAAACAATCAACAGGGCATTTACAGTGCAGTCCACTTATAGCGATAACAAGAACAGCGAAAAATCCGATCGTTATAACCGATCATTGCTATATCTGGACTGCCGTAAAAAAAAAAACGAATATATTTTTGAAGTCCCGGAACCAAATTTGCCACTTGCAGTAAAATAATTGATGTTGTAGAAAGTAGGCTGGGGAAAACAAAACGTTTGTTTCTACCTCTAAATGCGTCTCAATCGTTAGGCGCGTTGCCATAGAAATCTGCACTTGCTTTCGCAGAAGTTTCGGCCGCTATAATTTAGCGTGCGTGAAATCATGAGCGACTCGATAGACGACATTGCACTTTGGTTGAACATCGGGGTCGGTGTCAATCACGGGCCATTGTCAATCTCATCGTCACTGCCGCTGCTGTTGTCACCTCTGTCGCACAGCGCCACTGTCTGTCGGGACAACGATCGCCTCGGCAGAGATCTCTTCGCAGATTGAGTCGGCACTACCTGCACTTAGAAACTCCTCCATCGAAGCGCCACCTATTTCATCGTCAGTAGCAACGTGCTCCCAGAGTTCGGTAATGTCAGTGGCTTCCACTGTGATAGTTTCACCCATGAGGGTTTCGTCCTGGCGCACAAAGCCTGCTTTTTCCGTTGAACGGCATGGCCACTGCTTCTAGCCTTCATGATCTTGGCGCTCCCGGTTTTCATATTAGTCGATATAGACTGCGCGAGCTTGTACTTCTTCGAGTCTTGCTAAATTTGCAGCTTCGTCTCGAGAGACACGGCTTGGCGCTTTGTCGACGCACCTCCCGCTCCTTCCGCGGTGCTCGTTGAGAGAGGGAGATTCTAAAGGCAGCGTAGGCCTCGCAGGCGCCGCTCACTTATCACTTTCTTCCCCCCTCTCCTCTGACCGCTCACACGGACGCGAAGCAGCTGGCGCCATCTTGTGCACGCTGTGCCAACTTGCGATGCTCTCTGTGGCTTTCGTTCGTAATAGGCGCGCGGGCGGGATGCGCTACACTCTAATGGCGGGAAATACGAACTCGCGTAGGCAAACTTTCGTCCCGTCTTAAGAACAGGCAACTTAGGAACGCAAATTTCACGATTATTCTGCATGCAAAACGCTGCTCAGAAGCAAGATTTCGATCGTTATGTCCGATATGCAGTGAATAATATATAGTTATATATGGTTTTTGTTCTCATAGCCCCAATGCACAAGTTGATACTCTTAGTTCGACTCATCGTTATAGGTGGTATCGTTATATGTGGACTGCACTGTATGGCACCTTTCATACACTAATGCATGCTAGCCAAAGTACTACCCATAGAACATTCACCTGGGCGCACGACAAATCAAGGAAGTTCGACCGGAGCGAGCGAATAAGTTTGCCCCATGTTATGACACCATCACCTAGTCTAGTCGTTCACGTGTATGGTCACGCTAACGGTGGAGAGTTCGAACCATCCGTGTTCTTCCATTCTGGGGTCTTGCTCCTAAGCCTTCTCGGGACAGTCACGCGAAGCGGGTCGGTGCACACTGCCCGCCGCCCCCACGCGGCAGAGGAAGCGCCTTCTTCCTTTTGAGCCTAAGTGACCCCGCCGTTAGGTGGCGCGCTAGCAGCGCAACACTCGTGCCATCTCTCGCAATACGCCGCCGCCGTAACGCCACAAGGCGAAGCCGGATTACAGGAGACTGGATCCCTGCGGGGAAAACATCAGGGGACGCGCGAGAGTCTCGCATCCCCGCAGCTATTAAATTTGAATGAAACGGCAAGAAATCCCCAGCATGCGCAATACAACTTTTTAGTACCTGACTTGACAGAATTTAGGATAGCCTCTTTCTGTTCCAATGTGATGGTCTTTCACTTCTGCTTTCCATTTGGCTCGCTCACATTTTCGTGAGACCAGCGAAACGGTGGCGTAGTAGAAAGGAACAGCTGAGCAGCTGTAATGCGAACAAAGTCCGTTGTGTTTGAGCTGCACTTGCCACACTACGCAGCTGGGGCGGTATTCTCGGCCAACCTCCATTACTTTCAGAGACAGTTTCACGTAAGATCTCACGAACTCATTGAAGTATACGGCCAGCAGAGCTTGGCGCACGAAAGTGGAACTATCTGCTCTGCTACTCTTTCATGGCCCTGATGGGTGTGCATGCCAGCTTGGCTTGGCTGGATTGTGGCTTCAGAGATAGCATCGGTGCAATCTCTGAGTTCATACACGCCAGCACGAGGCCAGCCAGTCCTGGCACTTCTACGATAGCGATTTTGGAAGGTGCGCATGCGTGTCTGGCTTCTGCAGTGAGAGAGGTGCAAAGTGCACCAGCTTGTGCGTAAACACCATGTGCATGGTTAGACACGACAGTGAGAAGGACCAGTGTTGCTTGATGCCGTATTTGATGTGGGAATCTTCACAGCTTCATTTGTAATTTTATTGCAATAGCAATTAAAAGGACAGTGGCTACGTTTCCGCAAATTACACGCTGTTCATATTTTCAATTTCAGTGCTTTTTTTTTTTTTTTTTTTTTTTTTTTTTTTTTGCTCGTGCCTTGTACTCAATGTATTGTTCATGTATGTAATCCACTCCTGCTTGTAGTCTCCGGGTTCTCTCAAGCCGCCTTTGTTGTAAGGCTTAGGCTTGACGGCCAACTCCCTTGTGCTTGCCTTGTACTACCGGGGTTCGGCGGTACAAGTACAGGCAAAAACACGACAATACACGATAGTGTAACAAGTATAAAAAGGGTTTATTGCTCCGTAGGAATTCGCGTGGAAGCAGGCTATAGAGTCGACCTCGACGTTTGGCGGGGTCAATAGTGGTCGAACGAGGTAGGGCACGACAAAGGAAGGGAACAAGATGGTTACCTAAGCTCCGTCCTTCGTCGCGGCTCGCAGTCGTCTCTCCTTTCTCCGGCGTATCGCGACCGCCCCGCCTCGTTCTGGGCTCTGTCTAATGAGCGTGGGGCTCCGCGTACACGTCACCGCTGTGTTTGCAACCGGTTTCCAAGAGGATCGCACCACCGCACGAAAAGCCGTTTGGCTCCTCGAACGGGAAGAGGGAAAAAGGCGTCTGCTCTCCTCACTTCCGTGGCGCGTGTAAGGACGTGGGAAAATATGAACCTTCATAATTCCCACATGCTTAAGGCCTCTAATCAGAGAACGGCATTACTCTTTGCCACGCCAAACGAGTGCTGAATCCAGTGGAAAATGATATGCTCTGTATGCAATGGTCCTTATTTGTTTCGTAGACTAATCTAGTTAGTGATATCCTTTCGTTGGGCACTTTTAGTTCGTTAAAGTAGGGTTTTAAAAAATATCTGGATCTCTATGGGCATTTCAAGGGGAATTGCATTTACTTTGTTACTTTGAATTGCATTTACTTCAAAAATTATTTACTTCTGGGTCGATTTGGATGAAACTTTCTGAATTTATATATTTAAATGTGCTAATTGAAGATACAAATTGTTCTCCTGCAGAGTAAATAACGTTATAAAAATGCTGTTTTGAGAAAATTAAGACATTTCTCAACAAGTTCATAGTGATTGTGGCAAAGCTAAATCAACCAAGGGTGATACAGGGGTCCAATCACACAAATGCTCTACGCCAACCTATAGCTAAGGAACGTGAAAAGGTATTAGCGCCAATTTCCGGCTCAGCTGCTGAGTTTAAAAATTTTCACATGGTCTACAGCAAATTACATTCCACACACGTTTTTGTGTAGAGACCCGCCAACGATCCTTGTCTTTCTCTTTTTCAGGGGACCTGGAAGGGGAAGGTGGTGACGGGGACGACTGAGCCTGGGAAGTGCGCATCAGGGGGTCGGAAGGGGGCAAAGGGGAGGACAGCTGTGCTGCCATCTGGTTCATGGAGGGGGAGACAGCCCTCTCCTGCCGCCTTCATTCATTGAGTCATTCATCTCTTCACCCTGTGGGGAAGGGGGGCCTGACACACACGCCACAGGAAATATTACTGAGATGCGGGGGCAAGATAAGGTGGGCATACGCGCTGTGTGGAAACGCGTACACACAACATTATACACAAGTGATGAACACACACCTGCATGCATTACCTTCTCTACCACCACCAACCACCGCCAGACCTCTCTTCTCTGACCTCGAGTCCCGGAAAGAGCATTTGTTGTTTCCTTTTTTTCTTTCCCCTCTTTTTTTGTTACCACATGTGCATAGAATTCCATAACTTCGTCTAAGCTTTCTGTTTTTGTTTTAACTGTTTTTCTCTGACAATAAGTTGCTCTTTCTGTTCTGCCATTATAAAGGAAGGAAAGGCAGAATTGTGCCACTTAGTTTTGGTTTGGTAGCATTAGCCTGCCTGGACATACGCAAGTGAGCATCTAGCTTGCTACTTATTTTTGTAAGCAATCGTCTACAGCTGGTGTTAAAGGTATCAGTCTGTTGTGGCACTCAATGCTATTGGCTTGTTCTTGCTTTTTTGAGGTCACGGTTGCTACAGCAGCCGTTAACTGGGAAGCATGGCTCTGCGCAGTACCTGCAAGGAGGGTTTTTCATTCCATGAGTTGCGACTCTTTGAGACAGGGCAGGTACACCTGCTACCAAACCAACACAAGCATGGGACGTCGTCGTGTACAAGGACTCCTTGGGAAGTCCACGTATTTAGTTGTATTGCAGAGCTACTGTAAGCAGTCTGACTGGGAAGTGGTTTTGTTTCCTCATTGGCCTATCTCTTTTGTGGGAATTAAGCACTGGTCCCCACAGCCTGTCACCCAAACCCATCATTATTTGTCCCATCGCAGTGTAAATTTGACTACAAATAATTCACCTTGCACACCTCCGTGGAAAAAAAAAGTGGCACTTCTGTTTTTCCGGAGTCCTTTCTTTCCCATTGTTTTGTTTTGGTTTATAAAAAATACTGAGAAAGAAATGACCTCCTTTTCACAGTGTGAATTTTTTATATTGGTGTAATGGTCATTAGTATAAAAATAAAAGCTTTCCATCCTCACTCCTTTCTGCTTTCTTAGTCTATTTTGTAGAAAAGAACTTAAATTACAACTGCAATCTGTTTAAAGCTTAAGCAAAGTGAATTATGAAAGTAATGTTTCATAATTTCAATTAGGACATCATCTGTGCTCTGACATTTGCTGCAGTTTTTTCTTTCTCAATAACATTAAACCTTGAAGACATTCTTGAATTTCCTTGTGAAGGCACAGCACTGCAAAGAAGGGTTGTGCTGAAACAAACGAGACAATGTGAAATTTTCCATAATGGCTGTCCCGTATTTCTTCAATCTGGAACAAGGCATTTTATGTGGGCCAGAATTTTGTTGCAGTTATACTTTCAACTTCCCACTGAGCGTTTTTGCCAGTGCTCCTCATGGCAGCATGATCATGTTTTCTGCACTATCCTGCTGTTATATTTGGATCATAAAGCCCTCGTACGCTACTCTTGGAAAGCTGCATGGAGCACCTAAGAGCCTTCCAGGACAGGCTACCTCTGTGAAAGGATTTTCCTTTCGATGTCCGTTCTTGTTGCTTCAAGTGCAACATGTGCCACTGTCAGCATTGTATGCAGGCCACTTAAAGCTTCACGGCTCCCACTGCGATTCATTGCTTAGCCAACCAGTAGCGCTTACTCTGTTGCTGCTCATTGCAGGGGTGGATCAGCTGCGTGCATTGTGCCATTTTGATCAGATTGCATATTTTTTACTCAAAGGCATGAAACTTGAGACGGTGCTGTGATGTCCAGACTAGCCGCAAAGTTTTCCATGTGCGCTACTTGTAGCAGATAGTAGTCTCATTGGCAACCAGTTTTGATAACGTTTGTGTGTCGGATGTTGCCAATCCTGTCGTGGAGACAGCAACGGCATGCTTGGTGTTTGGCAAGCGAGTGGCGGGAAGCACCGAAGTGTCGATTTCTGGCTGTGTACAGCAAGATAGTTCAGCAAAAGCGCTGATGAAAGTAGTATTTAAGATGTGCCGCATATATTGTGAAACACTCATGATTGGAATTGGCCTGCAGATTGTGGTAGCAAAATGAGTGGGAAGATAAAAGGGGGTTTTCACTCGGGTGTCAGTATGTTGTATGTAGCGGGTCATGCACTGGGCATAATTTTCAAGTGGCTGGTTAAGTGCTTTTCAGAACACGAAATAGTTTGTTCAAATGTTTGATGTTCGTGTAGTGAGTTTTCGCGTGGAGTCCACATTCTGTAAACATGACAAAGCTGTCTAAACAATTGAAAATATTTGTTTCTGCAGCTGTACACTTTCTACGATTCGGAAGATTGGAAAAAATGTGAAGGTGTGTTTATAATCAATGAAAGAAAGTGATGTCTGATAGCGGTTAAGGTGCTACAAATTTTCCGCTCCAAAATGGAGTTCCCGCATAACCTGCACCAAATCCTGTTTTAGATGTTGCTCCTCTGACCCCTATCTGTTATCAATACCATAGAGTTTCATACAATTACTGGAGGGAACCATGGCGCTAGTGTTTACGCAAGCTGCAAGCAGGGCGGTTCAGCTATAAAGGGAGCACTTGAGTGCAGAGCATGTCTGGATTTTCCTCTTTCGCAGAAGTAGATTCACCTAAATTTGCAGCAGATAATTTGTGGATGGTAGCTCTGACTCCTTTTGACACACCTGTGCAATGCACTGACGTTGCTTATGCAGCCACTTGCAGCTAGGGCGCCAGTAAAGCTGAGAAGCACACATTTGAGTGTTCCCTGTAACAGTGGTGTACAGTAGAGCCCATGGTTGAAGGAACAACATGAGTGCAGAGCACGTGCTAATTTTTACCTGTGGCAAGTTTGAAATTGCCTGGCTTTGAATCAGATGACTTGTGGTTGGTGGCAATGGCACATTCCTACAAACCTGTGCATTGACATCTTCAGCTGACACTTGCAGCTAGTGCACCAGCAAAGTGAGAGCTGGGCGTTAGTGTTTCCTTTAACAGTGAACAGAACTGTACTCTTGCACCGTGGCAATCTCTTCAATGCTCTCTTATTTTCTTGCTCTTCAAATTTCTTCACGTTTTCATCTGTCAGGTTAAAGAAAACGCCAACCATTTTGAGTCCCTAGGAAGTATACTCGCGTCGAACACCTTTAAATGTGGGAACTGTTGGATTTAATGACAAGTTGATTAAAGGAAACACTTAGCAGTTAGTGGGAAAGACTGCAAGCACTTTTGTCGATGAAAACGACTCCGTGAACTAACGCTCGAGCGATAGGTGCAGCGTTTGCGACGAATCTCATGCCGGGCACTTGCTGTACTGTCGATTGCACAAACCGGCGTGGAATGGTGACTGGAGTGGAGCACACGGTCAAATTAAAAAAAAGAAACCTTATGTTATCAGTTAGTTATCACGCGATTTTTGCTGAGTGAGGCAAAAATTAAGCCTGCGAACAGCATGACACTAGTGCTGTGATTATTGCACTTCTCGCCCTACGACTGACTCGGAAGTCACGGCGATGTTTTAATGTACGGGTATTGGCTTAAGAACATGTTACCGCATGCAGGTGGAAATAGCTGTACGGTCACGTGGGGCCAAACGAAAATTCTCGCCACACAGCCGATCAGAATGCATCGTGCGAGGCCAAAGCGACACTCGCGGTGTCGTATTATACAAAACCCGCTAGTCTTACTTTTTGCAGGCAAATGAAGCTTTACGCGCCTGACAACGTGTTGCGTCCACTTCTGCTTAACCCCCCGTACTGTGTTGAGTCTGCTTAGTCCCCACTACCATGCCGTCCAGAGCAGGACGGTGAGAAGCTACTTCAAAAAAAAAAAAAAAAAGCAGGGATGGCCGTCGCGAGAGACTACTTGGTCAAACGCTACCGTGCTCTGCGTGGAGGCGAGGAGCGGCGGGAGCGTGTGTTTTTCCCGTCAAATTTAGTTGAAGTGGCGGCCACTAGAAGGCAAAAATAATAATCGCCGAGAGCTAGTGGGGCTATAATAGTCCAGGTGAAACCAAATTAGGAATTCCCACTAAGCTTCAACAAAGTCAATTCCTAACCAAAACAGGAATTGGCCTCCCTGGTGCAGTATTCGGCCACTACCTCCCTCCTCAGTCCCCAGCGGCTGCGGAGCAGCTGACCAAGGCGGCGGTCAGACCTGCGACGCGGCAGAGGGTGCTAAGAATCTCTGGGTCCGGGCAGGCCGCCACTGGAAACTGAACCTGGCAACGTTCAACACGCGCACCCTATCGAGTGAGGCTAGCTTAGCAGGGCTATTAGAGGAATTATCAGGCATTGCCTGGGATGTTGGCCTTTGTGAGGTTAGAACTGGTGAGGCATGTACAGTGCTGACTAACGGCCACGTCCACTGCTACAGAGGTCTTCAAGATAAGAGAGAATTCGGGGTTGGGTTTCTAGTCCATAAGGGCATGTGGGCAACATTGATGAATTCTACAGCATTAATGAGAGGGTAGCAGTCGTAATAAAGCTGAATAGGAGGTATAGAATGAAGGTACTATAAGCCTACGTCTCAACCTCCAGTCACGATGACGAAGAAATAGAACAGTTTTATGAAGATGTTGAATCTACGATGAGAAAGGTGAAAAACTCTGTATACTGTAGTCATGGGCGACTTCAATGCAAAAGTGAGGGAAAAGCAGGCTGGTGAACAAGCACTTGGGAACTACGGCATCGATTCTAGGAATGCTAGAGGTGAGATGGTAGAATTCGCGAAAAGGAATAGGCTCCGAATAATGAGTACCTTCAGGAAGCGCAGCAACAGGAAGTGGACCTGGAAAAGCCCCAATGGAGTAACAAAGAATGAAATAGATTTCATACTCTCTGCCGATCCCAGCATAGTGCAGGATGTAGACGTGTTAGGTAGGGTAACGTGCAGTGACCATAAGTTAGTGAGGTCTAGGATTTCTCTCAATTTGAAAAGAGAAAGAGTGAAATTAGTCTAAGAAAAAACAGGCCAACCTAGACGCAGTAAGGGTAAAGGCAGACCAATGCAGGCTCGTGCTCGCCAATAAATGTGCAGCTTTAGAACAGGAAGATAAAGACAACATAGAGGTAATGAACGAAACCGTAACTAGGTTGATGTCGGTAGCAGCAGTGGGAGGTAAGGCACCAAGGCAACCAGTAGGTAAGCTCTCTCAAGTAAGAAAGGGCCTAATAAAGAAATGGCAAAACATGAAAGTGTCAAACACGAGAGATCAGATACAATTCGCTGAACTGTCGAAACTTATCTACAAGAAAAAAATAAGGGATATCCAAAATTATCACTTAGAAAAGATTGAGGAAGCTGTAAAATTGGGACGCAGCATGAAATCAGAAGAAAACTTTGCATAGGACAAGGCAAAATGTTTGCTCTAAAAGATAAGCAGGGTAATATCAGCAATTTCTATGACGGTAACAGCAGCGGAAGAATTCTATACTGACCTGTACAGTGCCCAGAGCAGCCAAGCTACTTTCATTCGAAGTAGTGATGAACAGGATACAGACGCTCCTGTAACTAGTGATGAAGTTAGAAGGGCCTTGAAAGACGGCCAGGGGAAAAGCTGCTGGAGAAGATGGAATAATAGTCGATTTAATCAGATGGAGGAGATATCATGCTTGAAAAGCTTGCGGTGATAATTTTGGATACGCAATGCCTCACGACTTCAAGTGTACCAGAGAGCTGGAAGAACGCCAACATACTTATCCATAAGAAGGGAGACTAACGTTAAAGAATTGAAGAATTACTGACCCATTAGCTTGCTTTCAGTATTGTATAAAATATTCACCAAGATAATTTCCAATAGAATCAGGGCAACACTTGACTTCAGCCAACCAAGAGAACAGGCTGGCTTCAGGAAGGGATATTCTACGATGGATCATATCCATGTCATCAATCAGGTAATAGAGAAATCAACCTCTCTATATGACTTTGACATTATGAAAAAAAAAGTCGCAGTTTCACCTGAAAGGCGAAGCATCAATTGCGATAGCAAATTTGAAGAGAGCTATAGGGAGTAATGATAGCAGCTTTATCAGCTGTATAAACTTGGACATGCAGCAGCACCGGCAACACGCAGAACTGTTGTCGACGCCGCCGGCGTTTTGCCCGCGTTCGCTCAAAATGCGTGCGGCGTTGGTGACTGTTGCCGGAGCCTCTGATATAAATAGGCACTTGGTGCCGCAGCTAAACGTCGCCTCCCTTCCCTGCCCCTCCCCCACAACCTTTCGCGCATCGGAAGAAGGTACGTTTACTCTACATATATTGTGATTGTAGAGGAGGAAAGAGACGCCGACTTCTGCAGCCCTTAAGGGAGCACAGTGCAGAACGCGCGTTTGTTCTCCGCCGTGCGTTCACTCCCCGTGAAAGCGCGCGTCCCTCGCGCCCTTTCACTCGCACATACAGCGTGCGGCGCCGCGCGGCGACGATTTCATCTCCATTGACGTCATACGGAACCTCACGGCGACGCCGACGGCAGAAATCTGCTTTTGAGTGTCCATATAATTGCTATCGCAATAAAAGCATTTGATTCAGTAGAGATACCAGCAGTCATAGAGGCATTGTGTACTCGAGGAATACAGGAGGCGTACGTGAATATCTTGGCAAATATCTACAAGGATTGCACAGCAACCTTGGTTCTCCACAATAAAAGTAGAAAGATACCTATCAAGAAAGGTGTCAGACAAGGAGACAATCTCTCCAATGCTATTCACTGCATGCTTAGAAGTATTCAAGCTCTTAGACTGGGAAGGCTCAAGAGTGAAAATGAACGGCGAATATCTCAGCAACCTTCAGTTTGCAAAAGACATTGTCCTATTCAGCAACAATGGAGACGAATTACAGCAAATTATCGAAGACATCAACCGAGAAAGTGTAAGAGTGGGGTTGATGATTAATATGCAGAAGACAAAGATAATGTTCAATAGCCTGGCAAGGGCAAGATCGCCAGTCAGCCTCTAGAGTTTGTACAGGAGTACGTTTATCTAGGTCAATTACTCACAGGGGACCCAGATCATGAGAAATAAATTTACAGAACAAAATTGGGTTGGAGTGCATACGGCAGGCATTGCCAAATCCTGACTGGGAGCTTACCATTGTCGTTGAAAAGAAAAGTGTACAATTATTCCATTCTACCGGTGCTAACATATGGGGCAGAAACTTGGAGGTTAACAAAGAAGCTCGAGGACAAGTTAAGGACCGCACAAAGAGCAATAGAACGAAAAATGTTAGGCCTAACGTTAAAGGGCAACTCCGGCGATTTTTTGACCATGTCGAGCTAATAAAATATTTAGGTTCCCGAGACCCTCCTGTGACGCACCTGATAGCAGAATTGTTCCGCAACTTCGAAAATAATTTTAAATAAGCAAAAAAGCGCGAAAACGAAACCGAAACCTGAGCAAGCAGCCGAGCGAACCTCTGCCTGTGACGTCACGAATGTATCCCCGGCGGGGAAGGCGCGCAATGCATGCCGGTCTCGCCCGCGGGGTGAACGAAACCGGCGAAGAGCAGACGCTAAGCTTATTCGTGACCGCGCCGGACCTTCGGGGACCTTCGGGTGACATTGCATGTAAGCTGCACCACCTATTCGGATCTGTCAAACAGTGGCAGTTATGATTCAGAAGAATTCAATAGCCACGAATCGCCGTCCTCCACCACTAGAGCCAGCACCCATGCCCAACATATCGCGCTGCGACATGAAGACCACGGGGTAGCCCTAACGACTGATATACGTGCTGCTTGCTATTTTAGGTGTTTTACCCCTCTCAGGGAACCGCTTCGCATGCTCACTGTAAGATGTGGAGCACGACTTTCCGCATTTGTATCCCACAAGAACGCCGCTGACAGTCCAAAGCACCGACCTGTGCATTTGTTTACATCGGCAGGTACAGCGACCACTCGTACGTCGTTCGCTTGAGATAGCCGCTCATAGGTGACATCAGTTAATGTCAGAACATATCAAAACACGTCGATTTTGTGCATGTAAGCACTGTTACATCACTCTGGGTCGCGCTGATACCACGCACCTTCGAAACAGCGAGCGGGAGACCGTATAGTAGGGAAGCGTTGTGCAGCCTGCTTATTTATTCTTCGTATTCTCTTCATGCACACAATTAGTGTTCCGTAAAGTAGATATAGATTGGGACATTGCGCGTATGATCGTTCATTTAGAGAATGTATAGTTTTCTCGCGGAAACGCCGATGTCATGAAGTATGACATCGTTGGCAGCTGAACGAGACGGTTGTTTACGCATGCTGGATCGAAGGGGCCTCCGCTTGCTGCCCATTTGGGATACGAGGCAAACAGTGCACCTCGTAAGGTAAATAATGTCAGCATAACAATAGGTAATAATATACCCATGGATTTGCGTAGTCACATTTCATTTAGGGAAGCGCCGGCGAGTGCGACTGGCCGCATTCGAGAACGGCAACGTATACGGATGTTGATTGCGCGTCGTGTTGTCGCTTTTTGCGTGTGCACTGTACGAAATGAGGAATGGTTTATTTCAAATCCGTATAGTCAAAACTGAACTACAGAAGCAGCTTTCCTCATCCTAATAGCTTAATTACCTTCATATCAGTGGGTCTGGTCCGCCAGCAGCAGACGCACGAACTTGGCCACTGTGATAGGCTTAACCTCGGTTGAACGCGATCGGCATCGGCTCAAACTGTGTTTGCGGATGGCGAGGGCTGAAGTTCGTGCAGCCAACAACGCAACACCGCTTGCCATCCCGCATCACTTGCCCGTCCACAGGGAATGCAACTTCTCGCGACAGCAACATCTCACGCCAAGCGCTAGCTAACGATCGTCGACTCCTGCACGCTCTCGTCGCTGTCGTCTGCGTGCTCTGCGTGGACCATTCCTGACGTCATACACAATGTGGCCTATAACTGAGGAGGGGGTAAGGTAGGGTGCTCGAGGCAATAAACTAAATTCATTTGTAAAAAATCTGTGCAACTCTCAAGCCTGCTTTTTTTAGGACATGACGGAGGTATTCAGAGGAACAGACCCAGCGAATTTCATCGACATACGTTGACATCGAAAAATCGCCGGAGTTGCCCTTTAAGAGAGCGGTGTGGATCAGAAAACAAACGGGGATAGCCAATATTCTAGTTGACATTAAGCGGACAAAATATGGGGCTGGGCAGGCCATGTAATGCATATAGGATGGATAACCGGTGGGCCATTAGAGTTACAGAATGCATACCAAGAGAAAGGAACCGCAGTCGAGGACAGCAGAAAACTAGGTGGAGTGAAGAAGTTAGGACATTTGCAGGCGCTAGTTGGAATCACCTAGCGCAAGACAGGGGTAATTCACCTTTTGCAAAATAGTGCGCGCCATCTAGCGAGCAGCGGCCGAAACACAGGGACAGGCCTTCGTCCACTTTATGTCCACTGCAGGACGAAGGCCTGCAGTGGACATAAATATAGGATGATGATGATGGAAGCGTAAAGAAGCCACTAGAATGTTTTAAGCCCCAAGCATAAAGATCAAACTGCTGTACTATACCCATCACTGTAAGAAACTGCTCTGGATGTCCTGTATGGAATACTCACTATATCCGCGTTTCTGGGAGTGCTCGGTGGCGTATTATAAACGCCACAAAGAAGCTGGCCAGGAAGTGTCTCCTCAAAAGGGATGCCACGCCCACTTGCTTGAAGAGGAGGGGAAAAATTGCAGGCTCTCCCGTAATCGAGAGTAGGTGTAAGCATGAAATGGCTACCATAAGGCGCCTTTTGCTGCCTGTGGTGCCGCCTTCAATCGCGTTTCTTCTAGGAACAGTCCAAGGCGCTCAGCGTCTTTCGCCACTTGTCGCATCGAAGTGGTCGGCTGCTATTGTGCGGCCTTATGCCCCGTCTATTTGCTTTTTTGAACGTCGCTATTGTAAATGACAAATAAAACTTCAGGTACTAGAAGTTACAGCTTGAGTGATATTGTGAAGAAACATTAGGAAGAACTCGGAAGCAATAATTTTTGTAACTTGTTTGGAGAGTAATGTGGCGAAGTCCGAGGTTCCGTTCGGCCAATAAGGTTCCATGTCTTGTGACGTGCCAGGTAAAGGGAGGAGAGGTCCAGATAGATCAGAAAAGGGTTTTATATGCAACTGTACATAGTGTTTTACACGAAGGGCTCCATGATTCTTGGAGCCGTCAATACATGTATGCTAACGTCTTTGCATGTCCTATCGTTTACATCTCCGAGCCTCCACAACACTCAAACCCCGCTTTTTATCAGTTCATTTCCCCCTTTCACTCGTCGAGGGATTTCACTGTGGTTCTTGTCGGCCATTCACACTCGTCGACCGTTCGCAAAATCCCGCCCATCATATGGCGCCGTTCCGCCGGGCTCCGCCTCCAACGTTGCTCGATCGCCCCCACACACCAGGCAACGGGTGGCACCTCGGAAACCAAACGTCAAAGCTGTTCCAACGGAATGTGCTTGACGTTGGCAACTTGGAAGAATTAGTGACCTCTCCGTGACGGTCAGTTTGTCAATTAGGAGACTAGCCTTCGCGAAAGCTACCGCCGAGCCCCGTCGTAGTCCGGGCGGGTGCAGGTGCTTCACGAAACACACCAAGAGCGACGTTGCCGTTTTAGCGACGCACGAGGCCGATTTCTCCTTGCAGCCTGGTCCCGGGTGACGGTGACGCTCCCCGCGACCTCGACAAACGATGAAGCGGGAACAGCACTCGCTGCATGCACACCTGTCGGGGAGGCATTCTTTGTCCCGAAGAACCGCCAGGCACAACAGTAACTAGCGTATGTAATGAGGCCCTGTACAAAGGGTTGGGGGCCAGAGACCACATAATGGCACTGGCTTCTGGCTCAAGGTCACTTGAAGGTCGCCGACAACGGGAGCTAAAAGCATTTCATGCTTATATTATAAGAAAAGGAAGGAAGCTCATCACAGCGCTCGAACATAACAGAAGCGAATCAAGAATTACAGCATAGCTCTGCGAACCTAGTATCAAGTTAAAGAACGACCTTTCGGGAACAAAAACATCATTAAAAGCAGTTAAACCAAGATTAAGTAGCTGGAACTTTCTCAGCAGCACCCAGCCACAACTGTGGTAAGTTGGGCATTCTCCTACGGCAGAATATACGAGGTGCTACCAAAACGTTCCGGGGCTTTCAAAAGCACGGGCACACTGAGTGTGCCCGTGCTTGAGAGGCAGCGCGTGGGTGACGCGTGGGCACGATTCACAGCAGCCGCTGCAGACGGACCTCCGCTCATGCAGCACTTTGTTTCCATAAATCTTATGCGCTAGGGTGCCTCGATGCCCAGCGCCGCCGTCCAGGGTGAAGACAACCCCGCTAGCGCCGCCATATTGAGTCACACGAGCTGAGACTCAGCTACGCTTGCGTTCATAAATAGTGTTACTCGCGGCGCACTTCCAAGTGCTTTGCCTTGATGAGGATTTTTTTTATCGGTATCGCATCTGCACATCTTTATAACCAATAGCCGTTAACTCGTCGAAGGTCCAAGACGTAAATGTATGGCGCCGGGAACATGCCCCAAGTTGCCTAATTCAATTTACATTTAACATGCCGTGTGTATGTTTGAAATACGCACTATTTTTTTTTTTTTTGCGCTTCGATGCTTGGTATATAAGGTTTGCGACCCCCTGTGTGTGGAAGTTTTTCTTTTTCGCTGTTGTATTTTGGTTTACACGTCACGCCTCCTTTACCGTAGCCAGCCACTCGCGCACGGCGGTTAGTTTCCCTTGCGTTGCGCGTGCTCTTCGCGTTCGTTGCAATTATTTGACGATATCTACGCGCAATTTTGCTTTTTTTTGCCCACAAAACTGTGTGCTGACAGGATTAAGCTGGTCTAAAAATAACTGCGATGTGAAAATAAGGTTTAGTTAGTGCTGTAGAGAAACATGTAACGTAACTTGTCTGTGTTAATCTTGCGTAGTACACACAAGAAACCAAACGATGCACAAAATACATTTACTTATAATGTCTAGTACAATCAATCATGAAAGAGATATGTACATGGAAAATTATATGTACTGTGTGGCGCCTGAAGGTCATGTTGAAAGACGAGATAAAAAAAAATTCGCAAGGTAGGCTCGACACACAATTCGGGATAGTGAGAGTTTTGTTTAATTTATTCGTTACATGGGGGGGGGGGGGGGGTTCAAGTGAGTACATCAACCTTATTACACACAATATAAATCGAAAACAAGAATGCAAATAAGAAAACGCAACCGCGGGTAATATAAATCAAGATATCCAGCCAAAATACATCAGCTACCATCAAATACGTCGCATCAGCCAAACACATCGATGGCGAGTAGAGAACATTTTATAAATAACCATTAGAACACTGATAACTACATTGAAAAAATAAACAACACTGCATACATATCGCGTACAAAAACCGTAAATGAAACTAAGACAGTCAAGTACAGATTAGCAATGCTTTTCACTTTGAAAATATAGTCCATGATGATGTAAGGCTGTTGACTTTAACAGACGGCGCCCATCCTGTCGATTTCCCTGGTACTGGTCGTCTTCAAAGTGTTTCTAAGTACAAGTAAAACAACAAAAGTGATTATTGATATGAAAAGTTGCCTTGTAAATACAGCTAGAGAACCCATTACAGTGCTTAAAAATAAATTTTCACAGAAGTAATGCTGTATTACCTCGCTTCACACGTTTCGAAGAAATGCACAGGCTACAACAGACACCATGCCTGAAAGCGCCGAAACATTTTGGTCCCATGATGCCCCTTAACTCTACTACACCTGGGCATACCGTGCACAGGCATTTAAAGACCGTCACAGTACCTACTACGATCGGGAATGAGCACGAATGACCATCGGCTTACGAGCACCACGCTACAAATATATTCGTCTAAAAAATCAGCTATATAACGTAACAACCTGAGATCCGCAAGATATCTGCTGAGAATAGAGAAAATCACAATGATTCGCTTGCCACGTACACAACAGCCGCTCTCTCCAAAAGAAGCACTGCGTTCTTTAGTCCCAAATAACCAGTAGCGAAAAAAGAAACTGAGGGGAAAAAAAGAAAAGAAACAAGAGACACACGATGTGTGCTTCCCGTGAAAAAGTAAAATAGGTGGTTTACATGACGATTTGTAGCTAATGTAAGGCTATTTCGCGGCGAAGCATTTTCGTCAGTTCTTAAAATAAGGGTACTACTCGCATAGACTGCGCTGATCAAAACGGCAAAAGCCTATGCGACGCGCGCTCGCAAACCATAGGCTACTCAGCATCGGTGCAGTGCTTAGTTCGTGAGCGAACGTAGGTACGTGAGCGAGGATCAAAGAATACTTTCTTATTTATGAAAAACACGATGCGATAGTCTAAACTTTCTTGACACTTACCTCGCAAATGTAGGAGCTATCCGTTGCCTTCCAGTGATACCGCTTTACTTGGGCTTCCGATCTCTTCGCTCTGGGTCCCGGGGGAAGCGTAAACAACGAAGCCCTTTACGCGTCGATCCGGTGCACTTGGGAACACAACAGCCCGTCATGTCGACTCGATGCACCTGACAAGCTTGTCATTCATGCGGCTGAACACTGTCCAGCAAGTAGAAGCGTCCGCGCGCACTGTGTCTCGAACTAAGCACCGGCACCAAGCACTCGCAACCGCTCGCTGTGACTCAAGATGGCGTCGCAGCGAGAAAGCGGCGGCGCGGGTGCGGTCATAAGATGGCACCACCCTGAACGGCGGCGCTGGCATCGAGGCACCCTAGCCTTGCGGATCAGTGTGAGTTCCCCTCCCCTCTATATATAATAGGGTTTACCCCCCCCCCCCCCCCCCTGATCTGAACGACTTGCATCTAAGAAGTACTGTTTTGCGAAGTGTTGTTTTGCAACGCAATTTTCACTGATTTGGCGCGTTTCTTAGCAACCCATAAGGCAGACTTCAAGAAGCGAAGAACTTGCATCAAGTTTTGTTTTAAACGTGACAAAACTGCGGCAGAAACTCATCGTATGCTACAGGACGCTTTCGGAGTCGACGCCATTAGCCAAAGCAGGACGTTCTTGTGGCATAAACGCTTTAAAGAGGGTCGAATGTGTGTTCACGACGATGAACGTTCTGGACGTCCGTCAACGAGCGCAACCCCGGAAACGATAGCGGAAGTTTGTAAGGCTATTCTTGGAAATCACAGGCTAACTATAAAGGATGGCTGTGACATTGTAGGACAGTTGTACGGCACAGTTCAGCGAATTTTGTCGGATGTTTTGAACATGAGGCGCATTTCTGCAAAATTCGTGCCAAGACTGCTCAGTGACGAACAGAAGCTGTCCCGTGTTTCTCTCTGTACGGAACTGAAGCAGCAAGTCAGAGACAATCCCACATTCCTCTCCAGTGTAATAACCGGGGATGAGACATGGGTTTATGGCTACAATCCTCAAACCAAACAGCAGTCGTTGCAATGGAAGTCGCCAAATTCTCAGCAGCCGCAAAAGGCACGTCAAGTTGGTGGGAATGTGAAGTCCATGCTCGCTGTCCTTTTTTTTTTTTTTTTTTTTTGCCTACGTGGATTTGCCCACAAGGAATTCTTACCTCCTTGACAAACCGCGAATAGCGACCTTTACTGTGACGTTTTGAGGTGCTTTTAAACATTCGTCGCATGGAAGAACTGGCTTCTTCATCACGACAACGCGCCCGCTCACACATCACTCGTTTGACAGTTCCTGACTTCCAAACAAATCACAGTACTTCCGCACGCACGCTATTCACCTGACCTCGCCCCTTGTGACTTCTTCTTGTTCCCCAAGTACAAGTTGAGGCTGAAAGGACGTCGGTTTCACACTGTTGAAGAGATCCAGTCGGAATCGCAGGCGGTCCTCAACACACTGTCGCCTGGAGAGCTCTACGAACGCATGAAATCGCGGCAGAAACGCGGGGATCGATGTATATATGCTCAAGGGGACTACTTTGAAGGAGAAAGTGCTGATTAGGCGTTACGGTCAACACTTTTCTTTTTACGACTGAAGTCCCAGGACTATTGGGTAGCACCTCGTACAGTGACTCGGTCATATGTACTAGTGCATGTCTGTCATGTGTCACCCTTTTGTGTATGTATGTGCTGTTTTTAGCTACCACAACAGCGCAGCATGGGTGAAGGTCAACTGCAACATTTCACTTTGGCGAAATTGTTTACGAGTATGTACCCTTGAAGCAATCTTGGCAACGCTGCAGCCCTGATAATATCTTAATTTTCTTATTATTACGATAGCAATTATATGGACACTCCAAAGCGGATTTCTGCCGTCGCCGTCGCCGTGAGGTTCCGTATGACGTCAACGGCGATGAAATCGTCGCCGCGCTCCGGACGCTGTATGTGCGAGTGAAAGGGTGCGAGGGACGCGCGCTTTCACGGGGAGCGAACGCACGTCGGAGAGCAAACGCGCGTTCTGCGCCGTGCTCCCTGAAGGCCTGCACAATTAAGCGTCTTTTTCCTCCTTTCCATATATAGAGAGCAAACGCGACTTTTTCCGTCGCGCAAAAGGCTGTGGGGGGGGGGGGGGGGACGGGAGGGAGAGAGAGAGGGGAGGCAACGTTTAGCTGCGGCAGCAAATGCGTATTCATATAAAAACACCGGGCGCGTTCAGTGCGAATGCGGGCAAAACGCCGACAGCGTCGACAACAGTTCTGCGCGTTGCTGGTGCTGCTGCATGTCCAAGTTTATACAGCTGATAAAACTACTATCCTTACTCCGTGCAGCTCTCTACTAATTTGCTATCGCAATTGATGCTTCGCCTTTGGAGTGAAACTGCGACAATTTTTAGCAGCCTTTTAACAGCGTCTAAGCAGACGATGCGTGCAACTGTTGGTTAGCGGGTATGACGTTAGCGCAAAGGGCGGGATAACGTGAAATTATGTGAACTTTCTATTCTGCATAATT
Source organism: Dermacentor silvarum (assembly GCF_013339745.2). Classification (NCBI taxonomy): domain Eukaryota; kingdom Metazoa; phylum Arthropoda; class Arachnida; order Ixodida; family Ixodidae; genus Dermacentor; species Dermacentor silvarum. The sequence continues at coordinate 33,314,867 of NC_051161.1, read as the reverse complement.
GAGCCATTCTATATTGAATTAGTCTATAAATGATATAGCCATCGTTATAGCGAGGTCGGGTCAGGGAATTGCTTCCGTTATAAGCGGTAATTCGTTAAAAGCTGCATCGTGCGGTAACGCGGGATTATGTATGCACTCAACAGCGCGGGGGATCGTAAAAACGTATATTCAGACGCAGCCGCACTCGATAGTGCCGCCACGACAATAGTGAAATTCTGCTTATGCCTGTACAATTGCCTTTGTTGTCATCATCACGGGATACAATTACAAGGAGCTGACGACACGTGGCGCGGCGACCTTCGCAGGCTCAGCATTGTTTGCCACGACAGGTTGGTGCGAAGAAATGCTAATGTGTGTAGAGTGACTTCGAAGGTATGCTGCACCGCGCGGTCGTCAGCGGGCTTCCAGAATCGCGTATACTTCGTACTAAGCATGTCCGTTACTCCGCCGAGTAATCCGGTAAAACATGCACGGACTGCGTTCAGGACCACGAGAAACTTCTAATAAAGATGATTTCGTGACAACGAGGCTACTTACGTGATGATTGTGCGGTTTCAAGTTCTCTTAACAACAAAGATTGCATTTATTGCACCTTCTATATACAATAAGCCAGCGAACCGAAGCACAAGGAAAAGTCCCACGATGGAACACGTTGACGAATCGAAGTTCATCTCGCCAAGCAGCGACATGAGTCGGATAGTTCGCCCGTACCGGTGTCGCTCTGCTAACTTCCCGGGAAGCATTCCGCGAAAGTGTCCTGCATGCGCAGATCACCGACATGCGAGCGGCCGGTCCGCGCCCGCCGACGTGCCGAAGCCCAAGGCGATAATGCCTGCCTGCTGTGCAGCTATCCCCTAGAGTAACCCGTTGAAATCTCTAGTTCACCAGAAATATCCCTAGCTTTATATATTTGTGCCTTTATTTCATGAGTCAACAGTCTGCCCTATTTTGTCGCGCTTAGTAATTGCTGTGCTTATAGCGCTACAAACGAGGACCACAGCTGCATGACTTGGGGCACGCGCTAGTCATTTGTACCCATTTGTACTTCCTCTTCTCGTACAGAAAACGCAATTACTAATCAACCAAAACTTGTCCAATTTTCGGTTGACGCTTCTATGCTCGCGTGCTTCAAGTGATGGCAGCTTATTGTACCTTTAGTTTTCCCAAGAGGGCACGTATTATTTTGCAGTCGCCCTTTTTATCAAGACTGACGAAGAGGACTGACATACGATAAGCATTTAAGAAATCTTGCGCGGCATCCCCAGTGATGAAATCTACGTTTCAAATTTTTATTAAATTTCTTCCCGAGCAATCAATTTTCTTCGGAGCGTCTCTCAACAACCCATTTTGTTGCATTTAATTATTCCAGCTCGACAATGCACTTTCGACGGCATTCAACACGAACATCCCTGAAATTTTCGGAGAGGCTACAGGACGTGTATTCCAGTCTGCTGATGTCGCTCTTCGTTTGCGATGCCGCCGATCTTCCTCAAGTGATTATTATTTAAAATTTGTTTTGATTATCTATTTCCGATGGGATAAAATATACATATGTTGATTACCGTGAACAAAAACAGTTGCAGTTTCTCCGGAAAGGCGAACCATCGATTGCGATAGCAAATGCGTAGACAACTATACGAAGTAAGTATAGTAGTTTTATCGGCCGTATAAACTTGCAAACATTCGCTTACTATCTAAATTAACAAGCATTGTGTCAGCGCGCAGAAGTAAACATGAACACATCACACTCGATGGCCGCGGACACTCGCTGTCAGGACGCTGGCGTGAACACGCGTGGAGCAGCAGCGAGCGAAGTGACCTTCGTGCTGTGACCTCCACCAAAATGTTACGGGGAGAAAATATATGTATTTACAATATATACAGTTAGAAGGTTGCAGCTCAGTGGCCAGGGTAACACCATCTACCAAGCTCCGAGACACTTCAACCCCTCCTCTTCACCAACCAACGTCATTTTGTCCACAGCGGTACAAACTCGTATACGTGACAATATATGCCAGTGCGCGCCTCTTGTAGATGACTCTGCTTCGCTTTGCGGTGTGCTTTCACTGGCACAATTCCTGGAGAACTATTTGGGGAAGGAGCTTGAACGTAATGAAGGTTGTGCAGTGATGTGTTTCAGACACCTAGCAATGCACTGAGAAACGCCGAAAGGCAGCTTACACATATGTTTTCTAACTAGTAATGAATCTATTGTAAGCAGTGGAAAACGGACGGGGATGACGGTACACATAGCGAGAGCTGTCCTGTGTGTTCTTTCTTCCTTATAATCGTCCGTTTGCGCCCTGCGTACAATTGGTATCTCTTACAACTTGACTACTTCAGCACATCGATGTATAGAGTATACATATATAGCACGTTCCTGTAGACTGAAACCGTCCGTGCATATATCACGCAGTATATAGTTGTACAGCGTCTTGGTGGTATTCTGTCGTCATTCTTCATACTGAAATTATGATCGCTAAATGTTATATATATATATATATATATATATATATATATATATATATATATATATATATATATAAGAAGCACAGTTCAAGTAATCGAGGTCAGTTCCAGTTAGAAGTTCCTGGGCCGTAACTAGGTGGAGGGTTAGGGAGTTCTGCCACACCCCTAAATAATTGTTGCGGCGATATAATGTTTAGCAGAACTTTCTTCTATGTCATTAAATGCATATGTTAAAATATATATTATGTTTAAAGTAATGTATCAGCGAGGTACTTGAGTGACGCGCAAGAATATTTGAATATTTCAAAATGGTCACCGCTGTCCCTGTAAAACCCCTCCCGAAAATAAATACTGGGGACGGCCGGCCTTGGTTAGAACTGTGCATTTTACAGAACTGCCCGAGAAAAAAAAGAGAAAAAAAAAAGAGCAACCAGTGATTCATTGCTGTCCTGAATGCACGCTCCAAATTCGTATCGCGGTTTAATTCCTTTTTTTATTCCTTTTTTTCCCTCCATTCTTAACCTTCCGTTTCTCAGATGCACCAACTGTGACCGGATTCGGCTCTACTGGTAAAAAAAAAAATAATAAATAAAAATAATTATAAATATGGAATGGCGGCGGTGATCTTTAACGATGCCACTTATGGTGCGCAAACGTTTTAAGAAGGATGGTTACACGTATAGGAACTGAAGATGGAAGCGCCAACTGCGGTTCGGCAGGCGATGTTGCGCGGCACTTCACAATCGCGTTCGCGGAAGGCGGTGCAGTAGACCTGCGGGCAGACGGTGGGATAAAGAGAGCGAGGGGCAACGGAAAGACAGAGTGAAGCGCTTACGAATAAGCGCGGCCACGCAGGCGCCTTTCTTTGTCTGCACGCGCTTCACGCCGGCTGCTGCTCTTGAACGACGTGTAATTTGCTCACCACAGAGCGGCGCGCCTTGCGCCCGAGGCTCTTTCGCCCATACTCGCACGAGCGTATACATACACCGTCGGCTTCGCTCGCAGCATAATTGAAAGCGTACGCGCGTACACGCATGCACACGGCGCAAGAAAAATCGCGCGGTCAGCCCGGGTGTGTGAACCCACACCACACGTGGCGAGTATACTAGTACATATGCGAACTGCCCTATTCGCGGAGCCGTGCTCCTCGGGTCTGGTCAGCCAGCCTGCGCACGCCGTACGCACGGAGGGCAGGGACAGTCGAGCGACGCGCGCAAGCAGCGGTTCAAACACGTGAGAGTGCGAGCGGCTGCGACGACGCGGCGGCAGCGCTGCCTGCCGCTGGGGTCCCTTGTTCCTTCCGGAGCCGGGGTGCTGCGCGCGAACGCCCGCTATCGAAACACCTGCTGCTGCCGCTGCTGCTGCTGTTATACTGCTGTTGTGGCGGCAGGCCCGAGCCCGCGTCTATCGCGCTTGGCTCGAGCGCTCGTGCGGTGAGCGGAGAAGAAGAGACCGCGCTGTGTGTGGTGCCGTCGTGTGCGGTTACGACGGCGACGTCGTCTTAGAAGTGAGCGAGCCGCGTCGGCTCGATGCGTCGCCCGCGCGAGGGTCCCTCGCCGGCTGTTGGTGCCAGGCAGGCAAGGACGACGACCACGCCAAGAGGATGTGCGACGCCGACGGCGAATCGTCGCCCCCTCCGCCGCGGAGACCGCCGCTGTCGCGAGCGCAGTCGATCGTGGACGAACTGCTGGACGAGATCAACGTGGGCCTCCACAGGCAGAGGCCCACGCGCCGCTTCAGCGCCGACAGCGACGCCTGCGCTACCGACTGTTCGGTGCTCAGTGCGGCCAGCATTAGGGCCGAAGTCAGGTGCTACTCGAAGCAGCAGCTCGCGTCCAAAGGTAGGTGGTGGTGCATATTCCTGTCAGCATCTTCTTCCCTCGTGCCTTTTGCTACAGCGCGTCTGCATTGTCCGTGACCGTTTTATGCTTTGATGAGAAGCGGACAAACCGCAGCCGCGGAGGTTGATTGCTCGCTCTGTCACGCTCTTCTGCACCCTCAATCAAACCGCGACTGGTTTGTGCCAGATATGGCGATGAATGTGTTATCGAAGAAGTGTAGAACTCAATTTGCGGCTCGTCAGCAATCTGGTGTCTACAGCGCGCACTTCCTTCCGCGTTTTGTAAACCGCGTGTCTGCTCAACATCGAGGCGGCCGGCTTCCGCCGGAAATGTGGCGCGAACAATCTACCATTCCGTGCCTTGCCCTCCGTCTACGCAGAGCGCTCGCACTCCTGTCAAGACTTTTCGTATCGTTTATGTATATGCGTAGCAAGCTGCGCTCGTCGGCTTGTGCTGTCAGTTGGGCATTTCTCAGTCGCGCTGTTCACTGCCGCGTATACATGCTTGCCTTTCTGCCGCAGACGATGTCCGGGAAATCGTTGCTAGCTGTGCCGCAGCTGCGACCGATTCGTTTGTTGCGGTTGTCGCAGGCTGTTACTCTTCAGATGATAAATAAGGCCCTTTGGTGTTGGGGCGTGTGCAGCGGGAGCGCATAGAGAGAGAATCCGGGTGGCACAGTTGCGACTGTTACCACGTGACGCCCGTACCCGAGTCAAATGAAAGGTAGAGGGGAAATAAAAGATCGTAAAGACATCGATAATTTCTGTAAGGATAGCCACGCTGCAGTGCCGCTGATATGCCAGCCTGTGTGCGTGAGGCTGTGAGCCAGAGCTCGTCTCGTGCGTTAGTTCGCGTGTTGCAGACACTGAGATGTACTGGCCGATGTTTCAATCAAGCCATGCCTGCAAATGTGCATCTCGTCTTCATAACAGAGGGATGGCAAACTTTTTTAAAGAAATTTAAGGTCAGGGTCTTTATCCTTTTAATCAAGAGGAAGGGGTGAAGAGGGCGTATGAGGGGTGGTGATGACAACGGAGGGGATTTTAATGATAATTTGATTGATTGATTGATTGATTGTGTTTGACATCCTGAAGCGGCACACGGGCTTTGAGAGATGATTGATTGATTGTGTTTGACATCCTGAAGCGGCACACGGGCTTTGAGAGATGCCGTGGTGGAGGGCTCCGGATTCATTTCTTAGCGCTTTTGGTTGAACCCGAAGCGTATAACACGAGCGTATTTGCGTACCGTTTGCGTATACCGATTCCGTCGAAACGCGGCCGCCACGCTCTGCAATCGGACCTGCGACCTAGTGCCCCGCTGCCGAGTGCCATAGTCATGCATCGAGCTACCGCGGTGGGCCAGCTACCAGACATAGACGGTCTAGTACCAAGCTTTAGCGGCCGTTCAGGACGTTCGTGCAAATATCTGTTTGTGCACGAGCGTCCTGCGCCCGCTTGTGCCAGATGGTCATTTACGTCCATGCAGTGTCCGTGACTGTATTATCCCTCGTCACAGCAGCAGCTGTTGTCACGAATTTCTTTCCAAAGGAGGCTACAGTAGTCCACGTCTTGATCAATAGAAGGACTAATATCCAGTAAATAAGTTTGCCTTTTTTCCTTTTTTTTTTTTTTTGAGAAAGCTTCGGTATCCATGTCACTGCATTGTTACAAAGAAAGTGAACAAATTTCAGGTCTGTGATTAAGATACGTACACCGGACCAGTGCAAAAATTCACCGCGCCAGCGCTGGCCATGCTGTTCTTGTGATTGGCTGGTGGAAATTCGGTATTGGTTGAAACAGCCAATATCAATTGAAACAGCCTGTTTCTGAGATCTGATGATGATGATGATGATGATGATCCTTTATCATGGCTTGCACCCACTGAGGGGGATAGGCCAAGAATCGGGCGGCAGTTGTTTCTGCCGCGTGCTGTCCGCTTTGTTAAAACGTAGACTCCTCGTCAGCTGCACCCATCTCATATCCCTTTCCCATCTCATTTCTCTATCTCTCGCCATTATGTGCCATTACGAGACCGTGCTTTTTCTTTCTTTAGTTCTTTCTTTACATATCGCAGAGCTGCAAGGCAAATGTCAAGGTAGTAAACAACACGCCAGTGAATGCAGCTGCGAGAAAACGCGTTTCAGTTTTTGAATGCCAGAAAGGCTTTGTGCCTTGGAAATGTTAGCAGCGGTAATCTTTGAGTGTGCGCGAGTATTGAAATTTACAAATCGACTTATAACATCTGCAATGAACAAGAAGAAAGGAAACCGAGGGGCCCGATGTTTATTAGTCGTATAATAAGAAGCCAACAAACAGACACCAAGGACAGAATATGGGAAATTACTGAATTATTGAATGAAAGAAATGATAAATTAATGAAATGAAAATGGATGAAAAAGCAACTGGCCGCAGGTAAGGCAGCAACCCACGTCTTCGCATTATACGCGTGAGTTGCTCTTACCAATTGAGCTACCGCGGCGCCGTGTTCCCGTTCACTTTCTGGGTTATTTATGTTTTATCTATTAGGAACTAACCCTGGGAGTGTTAGTTCGAGACAAGGTCTCGGAACCGCGTCCGCGGCGGGTGCCCAGACCCGCTGAAAAAGGCGCCGGACTCAAATCATATTGATTTGAAAATAAAGTTTACGTTCTTCTTCTTCCCAAATATGAATTCTCGAATCGAATAGCACTAACTACACGATTCGTGCTCGAAATATCGAATATTCGCACATCACTCAGCACGCAGATTTCATGTTTCGGTTTGTCAAGAAATTAAAAAAAAAGAAATTCGGTTTTATGATCCTATATAATATTCGAAGGTCGGTATTTTGTAATATCCGTATTTGATTTGAGTGAATTAAATTTCACTATAGGAGCATCTCTACTTCTGGTAATAAACATGTTTACGTTGAGGCTTAGGAAGTAGAAAATGAATGACGACAGATAGAGTGGGAGATGATAAACAAAGCCGGCTGATAACCTTCACCACACCTGGTGCCATTTGCGATTGCAAATTCGGAGCAGCTCATAAATGTAATGCGGGTGAAAGATCGCGCATGGGTCCGATTGCTATAGTGCACAATATATTGTAGCAGGAAAGGGCTACACGCTAATGCATGCACGTATAAAGTTCACGTATAGTCGTATATGCCACATGCTTTAAATGTGAAGACCCATTTTTCTTAAGATAGCGGAATGGTAGTAAATAACCGTGCCTTTTTTTTTTTTGTCGGCAGTGCACGGCAGACGTAAACAAATGCATGATAGTCGCTGATTAACCGAGCAGTTAACCAGATTTTGCTAATTATACATTTAATAGTTACTTTCGAACCCTATTTAAGTTGCGTGATTGAAGCTCGTCAGAGCTCATCGCATGTGCGCTTAGAAGAGCACTGACATAAAATTGTTTTACTTGCCATTTTTGGGCTTAAATGAAGGCTCGCTTTAATAAATTAGATACGCTTACAATTTACAGGCATCGCGTTGGGGACGTGTTCATGATGAGCTCCGTCAAAACTCTTCGTGAGGCATAATTAACGAGGTCGCACGTCGTGCTCATTATACATGACGCGGTGAACATGGGCGGCGTGCCTGTGACGTAATAATGGACGGAAGCTACCAATGGCAGATGGGAAAGAGAGTGGACGCTAAAGGTACGTTTGCATCGTTCGGCCCTATAGGTTTGGATATGTGGAGCACCAGGGTCAGAATGACCCTTGCCCGGTTGAAATGAGGAATACAGATGTTCGTAGTACGTACGAGAAACATGGAATCGGTGTGGGTGATCTATGTGCTAGGACGATACCTTGAAATCTGAGACAAAACGCCTGCAGAACCCCTTTAAGCCCTCTTCCCCGCACAACACACGCACACCGGACTAAATGGGAAGCCACCACTTGCATGAGTACTCTCTGTTCCGTATTCACGGCAGCAATCTTGTATGCCCGACCACATAGCGAACAATCAGAAAATAAAAAAAAAGCTTTTAAATTATATTGTACGTAAGAATCTGACTATACCTTATTCAGTATATCGAATATTCATACACTGCTGGAAATTCTGTTCGTATACCGACCTGCTGCTGCGTACAATCCGTTCGCCAGCAGCGTAACCGTATGCGTGTGTCCCGCTTTTCGTGCTGAAAGCGTTTCAAGAGGATATAGTTCAGGGACAATGACCTAGACAGGCCAATCATGTGCACGCGTAGGCGGCTTTAAACGGCGCGCTGTTGCGCCGTTTTGAAGACGCCTAGATTGCGTGTCAGGTTATGACAGTTGTTGCGCGCTCACTTCGTATGTGTGCGCACTTTTCATTTTGTTTTCCTTTATGTTTGATACCTTCGACCCAGGCACCACAGGGTGACCAACCTGATTACTGCGAACTGTGTCCAACTTCCCCCCTTTTCCATTCTGTTAATTCTTTATCCATTACTGCAGCCCCCTTAACAGTGAGTTTTAGAAATAGCGGACGTGAGTGGGTTGGCGTACCCATGAAGTAGCGTCAGATATATTCGTTGTGTCCAGCTCAAAATGAAACCCATACCTGAGAGCCGGCGCCCGTTTCATTTTCTAAACGTCATGGAAGTTTCGCTTCCTCGTTTAATGCACGCATGCTCTCCTTATGTTGTATCGACTAGGACTGCTCAAAATGAACAAATTTTGACACGCTAGCTGGCGCACTGCTTCACAACGTTATAGTGATCACGCGTGAGCATATATCTCTGATCTACACTTCAAGTCTGTGGAAAGTTCGCTTAGGCATTCTGCTAATTAACTTAGGTAGGCTGTCTGTAAACTATTTGTGCATGCCTTCTGTATAGTCTATACATAAGATCAAAATTCAGAGAGAATATTTTAGGCACTCTTCAAATTGAAGACCTCTGCTGCTTAATCGACTATTAGTTACAGAATGGTTATGCGTTATGTATATGTAAATAAGATTTGCGGAAAGAATAAGTAGTCTATAATACCTCTAAAAATAGCTCACTTTTACAACGAAGCTGTTAATGCGACTAGAAGCACCCGAAAACGTTATACGGGTGTTTTCAGGGTGTCCTGAAAGAAGACAATTCACCGAGTTTATATTTCGAAAAAAAAAATTAAAAAAAGGGGGGGGGGGGGGGGCAGGTGATGGAGGGGTGATCATGGTCGGGGTGGTGTGCAGGAAATTTTAGAAGCGAGTAAAGAACTTGCAGGCTAAATTGAAATTGCTAAACCATAGTTTTTACCTGTTTAGAGGCGTTAGAAGAAACACTTCTAAAAGTTTCCCGCTGCCTTGGGGGAACCAAAGGGGGCAGCAGTGTCATATATGAAAAAAAAAAAAGAGGAAATGGTCTAGTTATGGGGGGTGACGAGTACTGATCGAATGCTTGAAGTGCGTAAGCTAATTATGTGCTTTCAAAATAATTACTGAATACTCATCTTTCTACTTCCATGCTTCACGCGATCCGCATATACGTATAGTTTAGTACGTATAGAATACGTATAGTTCTATACGTATATACGTATAGAATAGAAACAATATGGGGATGTACGAAAAAAAAGTTTAGACTGTATAGGTTAATCGCAACCTTTGTGGAAAATTACTTATGTAAGTGTTCCAGAGCTTTACGAGTGTATCTTACGAATTAACCGCGTAGGGTAGCTTGCCGAATGTCCTGGAAAAAAAAAAAATCTCAACCTGCCACAAAGTTGACAATACGAGGGAATGGGGGGCATCTTGTAATTAACGTATGTCGAAATTAACATTTCTGGCCTAATATGAGTTTTGAAAATAATTACCGAACCTTCGTTTCCTCCCTATTTTCATGCGTTATAAACTTACTATATAGTAAGTTTCTCCGGTGTTAATTCTCGGTGAACTAAACGAGGCACCTTGTTTGTTGTCAGGACGGATGCCTTTAGCTTCCCGCCCTTTATTCTTCCCTGGATGCAGTCATGCCATAGTCACGTGATCTGAAGGTCCCGAAGTTCGGTGTTTTCTGATAAATCCGAATCGTTTATTTCTTTTTATCGGTGAGTGTTTTTCGAAATTTATTGGATTACTTAGAAAACGCAGAACATTGTATATATCATCTGACAAAAAGCGAAACTCCCTGGAAAGGCGCTGTAGCCTTAAGAATAAAATGTATATAGACCCTACAGATATATATTTATTTAGGGACAACACATCAGCATGTTGAGCCTATTCGTATTCCTCTAGCTCGCATGCCAAAGCGGTCAGACAGTGCAACCATGCGCAGCCTGCGGATATGATATGGGCTATGCATGCGTCCCTGCAAGGTTACAGCAGGGTCCTTCTATACTTTCTAAAAGTATTGAAGGACCTTGTTGTAGGTAAACATCGAGCAAAAGTGACGGACTACAGGCACTCTGAAAAAAAAAAATTGTAAGTCGGACGCAAAAACTGAAATTGGCGAGTGCACTGGTAAAAAATCACAATAACAAGTTTTGAATGCTGTCACTTTCAAGTTACGGTACGTCAAAGGCCGAGGAGAAAGTCGACATTTTCGCGGTTTCCCTAATCTTTTACTTTTGCATAGGGGAGTGCGTAAACTGCCCATACGCAGTCTGCAGAGTTTTGACTACGTTTTTCATCAGCAATCGTCTCTAGGTATATCATATGCAGGGTGCTTCAAACAATGACATCCCGAATTCTTTGAAAGCAGGACAGAGCGATTTCCGCAGAATTGCGTTTGCCACGGCGGCATATACATTTTAAAATTACTTGAAGTAGTAATTCTGTGACAACTATAAAATTGAACGATACTTCTTAATTGAAAAACTTTGACAATCGATCCTAATGCGAGGCTTTAAGGCCACCGCTCGCCGAGCTCCATAACATTGTCCATACTTGCAAAAAACTCGCCGTGCGGTCAAGCCGTCACTATAGTGTTATTTTAGGACAAGCTTGACGATGTCTTTTACTACCACGAGTTAAGTCGTAGGCTCGGTTTGAGTGGTGAATTAAATTTTATGCGTAAGTGTCAAGTGACCCATTGAGCGAAATGCAGCTCCATTAACGTGAAACCGAGCACGAGCGTGAGCGCGAGCCACTTGCTTACCGTGACTACGATGACGATTACGACAGGAGACGCCGACAGCCCGGGCGCATAAGCTGCTTCGCGTCTAAAAAATGTCAAGAGATAACGAACCCGTCCTAACACAAAAACAGCAAAGTAACTCGGCTATTGGTGGCATTTCGAAAGCCAGTTCGCAAAACGCGACGCGCTCTCCTGGCTCGGCGTCCTTCGACTCTCCTTTTTGACAAAAAAAAAAAAAAAAAAAAAAGGGGGGGGGGGAATTATGGACGCCTTTCTTACTGTTTTAGTTTTAATTGTTATTACAGTTGGCGCGAGTTAAGTCGTAGGCTCGGTTTCAGCGGTGAATTATGTTTTATGCGTAAGTGTCAAATGACCCATTGAGCGAAATGCAGCTCCACTAACGTGAAACCTGGGGAGGTGCGAAGCATGCAGTAAGGTTCCGCTAATGGGCTCATACTACCTTAAGCAATAGCTCATAAGCCCGCAAACGCGGCCTCCCCATTACGACGACAGAAGTGAAATTCTACGCTGGAATGATGAGCGGCAACGCAGCCAGCTGTGGAAGACGACGACGAACGCGGGAGCAGTGGCACGAGCGCGTGCCGAGCGCGAGCACGAGCCGCTTGCTTTATCGTGACGACGACAGGAGACGCCGACAGCCCGAGCGCATAAGCTAAAAACCCGACCCTACTAAGTTCTACGGAGTCGAGAATTTCCGGCAATTGTCACCCGAGAAACGATGATCTGCCGGAGAACGCAGCTGTCACGCCCCTAGCAGATGAATATGAGTGACGTGACTGTCTGCGCCTCAGTTTCACTGTCGGACAAGTAGGGACGAATGTACTTATGGATCCGCAATCTTCATTAATTTATGCTCGTCCGAAAGTGAGACAGAAACAGTCAGATTACTGTAGACGCGTCTGCTACAGGGGCGTGAAAACTGTGTTTCGCGGCTGTTCACTTTAGGTTTTCTCGTGAAAGCGGCAATGATTTCATAACTTCGTTTAAACTGGCTGCGTCAGCTTTTTGCAAGCCTAGCAGTTATCTCTTTGGACATCTGACTTCGAATATTGCGTAATGTTCCATTGTCTGAGTCGGTTAAAATTTGGTCTAATTTTTACGACTTGCTCAAATTACCACTGAGTCATTTTAAAATGTATCCTGCTGTGATAAAAGCGCCGTGTGTGTCTTCTTCTGTGCGTCCTGTCTACATTGCGCTGTGCCTATACACAAGAAAGTTGAGTATCTCATCTGCTCTATTCGTAGTTTAAAGACATTTTGAATTAATTTTCCTAAACACACTGCATCTTTAGGCTGCGCAAGGACAAAAAGAATGCTATAGGTATAGGCAAATTAATTTACTAGTTTACAGGATGTCTACGCATAGTCTGTGGACTTTCGCTGTCCGGTCTTATAGACAAAGAAACCATGGCTAGGTAAATAGAGAGCGAGAGAAAGCAAGGAGACAAGGTAGTCTACATAATGTCTATGGGTAGTCACTGGGCTTTCTATGTCCGCTCTTTAAGAGGTCGTATGTATACATTTATGTATTTATTCATATACCCTAAGGGTCCTTGCGGGCATTATATAGGGGTAGGGGGTGATTTAATACAATTGGGTTACGTTCACAAAATAAAAAGCACAACAAGTTCGCGTGCGACATGAACATGAAAATACAACACCATGCAATGTAATGCAAAATACAATATATGTGATAGTACAAGTGAGGAGTGGTGCGACATGACATTATACACGTTATAAAAAGAAGGCATCGGAAAATATAGCTAAATAACAACTCTACGTTGAACAGGTGCTTCAATGCAATAACAAATGAGTCGTGATCGCGCACAGTTACAACATCGCTTGACAGCTTTTTCCAATGATAAATTACAAGAAATAACGGTGAGTTACGAAGCAAGTTAGGGCGCGCAAACATTGGCTGTATTTTATATGCATCCATTTTATAAGAACATACACAGCAGTGTTCCCTGCCGGAGGGCGTTCGCCCACTCAATGCAGGACAAATACATTTTCTGGCGATGGAGACGAAGAAATCCCGGAGTCCTAGTCCTATTAATATACGTAAAAGACTTCCTCGCTCCGCGCCCAGCCGAACATGCATGGGCGCACATACACCTCCTCGTTCCACTAGCCTGTACACAGGAGCAGTTAGCTCCGCGTTTAGTTTCTTTCCTTCTTTCTTTTTTACGCCCGTATATATTGCTTACATACTGTATAGGAAGACAAAAAGAAACCATGGGAAGGAAAGATTGAATTGTTTACCGGATGTCTGCATATATATATATATATTTGTCTGTGGACTCTCCTCCATTCTTATAGACAAAGAAGCTACAGTAAAGCAACGTAAACAACAGGATGTCTATGGGCAGTCTATGAACTGCCCTTATGAGACCTCTTCGTTCCACTAGCTCGTAGGCCAAAACAGTTAGCACCGCGTTTAGTTTCTCTTTTACGCCTGTACTACACTGCATTCAGACTGTAATGACAAAGAGAAGCTATGGGAAGGCAAACTCAAATAGTTTACAGGCCTTTAGGTATATGTATTCGTCTGTGAACTCTTGTGAGAAAGAAGCTACAGTAAGGCAACGTAGATTACAGGATGTCCATGGGCAGACTATGAATGGCCCATAAGAGACGTCCCACACGCCAGAACAGTTAGCACCGCGTTTAGTTTCTTTTCGTCTTTCATTTTTACGCCTCTACTACACTGTATACTGACTGCGTAATGAGAAAACGAAACTATACGGGCAAGGAAAACTTAATTACTTTGCAGGATGCCTATAGGTAATATATAGTATATTCGTTTGTGGACTCTTGTTCGTTCTTATAGACAAAGAAACTGCTGTAAGGCAGGATGCCTACGGGCTGTCTACGGACTTGACCATTAATTAACAGGCATGCTCGCTTCGCGACCGGCTAAGCATGGCCACATATATACACCTCGTACGCTAGGAGAATTAACATCCCCGTTTAGTTTCTTCACTACCTTCTTTCTTTCGTTTTACACTTGTACTAGACTGTATACAGGCTGTGTAAGAACAAACAAACTATGAGAATGCAAACTAAAATAATCTACAGGATGTCTATGGGCAGTCGTCTGCGGACTCTCTGTATCTTCTAACAGACAAAGAAACTGCAGTAAGGCAAAGTATAGTCGGCAATATATACAGGGGCAGTCTGTGGACTGCCCATAACAGACCTTGTCGTTCTGCTGGCTCGTACGCCAGGACATTTAGTACCGCGTTTAGCGTATTTCTTTATTTCCTTCTTTCTGCTTTTTTTTTCTTTTTTTTTTTTACGCCTGTACCGTACACACCTTGAAGCGGCAACCCGCCGCCGCCGCCTTGTCTCTGTGTCACGAGCTCGTCGTGGCGGCCTCTGAAGAAGCGTGCACGCGCCCGCCACCGTCGGGAGTCATCTCATTTGCCCACTGTCAGCAAGAGGGGAGAGTGCGCTGTTCGTGTTAGCGCAGCTGCCGGTGATGAGTTGTGCGCCGCACGCGGGTCTTCCGCGAACTGCAGAGGCGCCGAATACACGACGCACCAAAGGCCAGCAGGCCTATGAGGAAAGCCCGTATATATATATATATATATATATATATATATATATATATATATATATATATATATATATATATACATTTCACACAAACTCACGCGTGCCGCGTTGCTTCTCTCTCCAACTTTGCGCAGTCTCTCTTTCTCTCTCTCTCTCTCTCTCTCTTTTTTTTTTTTGTCTGCCGCGTCTGGGCCTTTCTAGTCCGCAGCGCTCTGCGAATGACAGAACGGCTCAATGGGACACACGCGTGATGAATTCTTGTGTCTTCTGTGTTTCTTTGAAGTCGGTTCCTTTCGTCGTGTAAAAAGGGGCAGTGTCGTCGAAAGCACGATGTGACAAGGAGCGCTTTGGTAGAAATGGTGATATATGACGATTACGAAGACGAGTTCGATCTGGGTACGTATACTGAACTGATAGTAGTGGACCTCTTCGGCTTACCGCAGATAAAACACTGCTTAAGGATACATTTTAGTAAACAGCCTGTTTGTATATGCAGGGTGATCAAAGTTAAGTTGACAGGATTTTTTTTTTTTTTTTAATTAGGCGCAGACAGGTACGTGAAGACCACCTCTGCAGTAGGCGAAGGGGATACAAAGTGAGATGATAATTATCGCTGTTAGCAGTGCAATTAGCTAAAATTGAATAATTAACTTTTGACTGGCTGCAGTAAGCAGACACGTTTGTATTGAAAAGTTAGAGGCAGTGGTGCTTCTACAGAGTTCCACTTGGCAGAATTCTTCTAGCGTATCCGTGCGTTGAGATATCGAACTACGAACTTTGATTGCCGTTCGCATGATTACGCATGCAAGACGGTGACGACCAGCCCTTCCCCTGTCGAGAAAATGGGGTAAGCAAAGCTTGGTCGTGTGTGTATCTGTGACCTTCGTCAGTTTAACGTAAAGTTCACGACATGTCACGGTAATAAAACATAAATGTTTATTAAATGTATGCATCGAGGGAAGGAAACGTACAACGCAACGGAAGGAAAAATTGCACGAAAGGAAAACAAAAGTAGAAGGAAAGGGAACGAAAAGTACCACGAAAGGGAAGGGAAAGTAGTAGGAAAGGGAAGGGAAAGTATTAGGTCAAGTACACGCACGACAACCTTCGCAATTACCCCCATCTTCTCCATAGGGGAAGGGCTGGTGATTCTCTCTTTCTCTCTATCTTTCTTTCCCTCTCTCCTTATTTCTCTCTCTGTTTCTGTCTTTCTTTATCTCTCTCTCTCTCTCCCTTTCTTTCTCTCTTTCTCTTTCTTGCTCTTTCGTTTTTGTCCCTGGTATGTGCCATTGAGCTTGGACCCTTTCTGCACTATTACCAGGATCGGCCCACTTTTCAGCGTGACACCACCACCACCGCCGAAACTTGTGAGCCTATAAAGCTTCGCTTAAAAAGCTGCCAACTTAACTTTGATCACCCTGTATATGAAGGAAGCTAGAGAAATATTAAGCTGCATTGGTAGATTAAATTGGACGTAAATTCGAAAGACGGTTGGCGACCTTACGGTGATAGTTTCCACACCACCCCTGCGTTCACATCACAGGTTCTTACAATATCTGGCCGAGTGTAGTTAATTGTTTACTATTTAAAATCGTTGTCACCGCCTCCCAAAATAAACGGAAGCGCGCTCACAAATCAATTAACATTCTCAAGTCAACTCTTCAAAACATATAAAGGCACTTTCTACGGTTGATTGCAAGTGTAGAGGGCAAAGTTCCGAGCATGAATATTAACCCGTTTGCTTAAAGCAACAATTATGATAATGGCAACGTTTATTGACGCGTTGGCGCTTTTCACCCCTGGAAGGAGCGTTTAAAAGTTCAGACAGAAGTTCGCATATATGTTACGGCTTCCCCATTGCACCTACAACTTTGGAATTTATATGAAATTTTCCTCCCAAAACACAATTTATTCACTCAGTGTTTGATGTCGATGCATCAATTAGTTCGAAAACGACAACCATCTTAGTTCTCCGGCAAGCATAGAAAATAACGACAATTCTCGCTAATTTAACAATTTCCTCCGGCGCCTCCCATAGCTGCAACATTAAAATTTAATTCATCAGCACGTTCCTTCCCTAGACATGTTCTTCCCAAGTTTCATCATGAAACGCCCAGCTGTTTTCTTTTCTCTTAGACTGAACAGATTATTTCAGAATTGTCGGCGGCAGATGGCAGAATTATAATTCTTGAACTGGATTACTCGAAGAGGCGGACTTGCAGAATTATTCGTAAGGCAGAACTATCCAATTACCAAATTTCACAAAGTAAGCTTCTGTTACTTGACGGCGCACATCGCAATTTACGAATTGTAGCCGCGGTGCATGAGCTTGCAAAGTATATCCTCTTTGAACGAGGATGACATCAGTTTTGTGATATGTACCGTCAAACTTGCAGTAAGAATGCACTATTTTTTTACTTACTTTTTTTTTAACAAAACGCCTTTTTATTATGTGAAGCACGAAAATAACAATGTATTTCGTCGTACATGCATTTTGGAAATATCTGTGAACTGATGTCATCCTCAGAAATAAGTTCAACACACACTTTACGAACTCACCGACTACAATTCGAAAACTGCAATATGTGCCGTAATTAATTATGCACCTAATTAGCGAAAATTTTGCCAATTATTCGATTATGCACTTCGATTTCTTGTAGAAGTAATCCCCACCTCTTCGAGTAATCCGGCTTGATATATAGAATTGTGCTATCTGCCGCGGGAAATTTTAAGAAATTACATTCTGTCTAAAAGAAAAACACCTGATATGGGATACGACATCCTGTCAAGTACCTTACAGAGCTCCGAAGCGCAATTAGTCGGAACGTTTGGCACAATGCGTCATACATTACGCTTGACATGCCCAGCATCCCCGACAAATGAATTCGTTTAAAACTTGTCTAGACGCCGTGTAACGTAAAACTATTCCCCATTCTGATTTTATTCCAATTTACTGACATCAAACTTACGTAACCGCTGACGCAAGCATCGGGCGGTGACCCGCAGCGTTGTTTGAACAGCCCAGTCAAACGCTCTCCTCGTTTATAGGAGGTCACTTTTGTTTGCATTGCCTACCTTGCGATCTAATTGGCCGACAAGAGGCGACGAGCGTGCAGAAGTAGAGAGGGTTTCGGTTTGTTCGAGCTAGGGCAGTGAAAGTATAGATAACCGGATGAGGAGGGAGTTGCCGACGTCTGCGATTGCAAGGGGAAGCAGACCAATCGGCAGGTCGAAAATCGCGACCGCGTGCACCGGGGAGTTACAAATGCCGCTGAAACGGTTCCTCAGCGAAGAAGAGTTGGCAGAGCGATGTCGTATATGAACCGAAAGGGTTCGACAACGTCATACTGCCGCGCACATTTTTTTTTTTTTTAATTGTACGCAAAGAAATACATTCTCACCGGTAGCTCCGAGTAGCCAGCGCCAAAGCGATCGGCGGGCAGCCATCTTGTATTCCTTTCGGAATGTCCCTGGCTATTCTGAGAAAAAAAAATCACCTTTGTTCGGCATATTAATGCACCTGTAGTGCGTATACATCACTTGGACGTGATCAGTTTTCGCGGTTTTGCGATGTCACGCGACAGAGAGGCGAAGTGGGTGCAATCCGAAAATTTTTGACCAATAGCGGAGGCTTTTTTGGCGAAATAGCGTAGAATCAGAAAAAAAAAGCTATCTTTAGTTCGGCCTAATCGTGCATAATCAGTGTGAATAGTCATATCAGTTGGGGAGCTTTCGCAGTTGTCGTGACATCGCGTGACAGACAGGCTAAGTGGGCGTGGCAATCTTTTTTTTTTTTACCAGTCGTGCAGGTCCAATGGCAGAAATCGAATAGAACAGTTTGGAATAGCTCTACGTTATAGCGCCCCTATAACACGCATCTTTAATAATTCTATAACAATTTAATGTTGCCTGTAGGTCTAATCATTCTCTCAGTGAATTTTCGTCGACACTCAACTTGAGCGGACGCTTGGAAAGGAAATTTTGGGATCTGTCCTGTCCACCTCGTCTATAGTCGCAAAAACTGATTCATTGCAAAAGCGCCCAAGTACACGGATATATACCGGGTGTTCCAGCGAGCACTTTCAAAAATTTCTAGAAGTTGCCTGTGGCAGAGAGCACAATTCTAGTTCATGAGCTGGTCTAGCTATTCGAAGAGGCGGACATTACTTGCACAAAAAATTGAAATGTATAATCGATTAATTAACAAAAATTCACTAATTAAGTTTTTAACTAATTACCTTATGGCCTATATTTCAATTTACAAATTGTAGCCGTGGAGTTCGTAAGGCGGATTCGTAAGGCGGATCCACTTGGAACGAATTCTCAGGATGAAACCAGTTTCGAGATATTAATTCCCGAACTTTGCGGAGAAATGCATTGGCGTTCCATTTACTTTTGTGCTTCAATGCGTATAACGGCGTTTTCTTAAGAAAACGTCGGGAATATCAGTAAAACAAAACAATGAACAAAATAACAATCTTGAAAAGAAGAGTGTACATACAACGAGGCGCAAGAGGGCACACGCCTTCCCTCTGCCGCTCCACATTTTGCAGCACATATTGCAGCATGAATGGAGCGCAGCGCGTTAGCGAACACCGAATTGTATTTCCGACAGCTGATCGCACAGAAGCAGGGCAGAAGCTGTAGTGGTTTCGTATTCGTGCGCTTTCGCTGAGGCAACGTGCGGCGCGCCTCCGAAAGCGCCACCTCGCTCCACCGGAGCAAACTGCTCCACGAAAAGTGTCTATACTTAATCGTTTATTGCTAAAAAAGGATTACATTGCAATGCAGTCTAATGGTATAGCAAAAACACAACACAGGAAGATTCTGTGCTCCTAAACGCCGCAAATGCGAGAAAACACATTAAATTTCATGACGTCACGCTGACAGAACGGCGCCGAGGTCATGGCGCGAAATGCAAGAAAGGGAAGCTTCGATTTCCCATCTTCAGAAATGACCAACCTCTTCCCGCCAAATGAACGGTAATAGAGTTTTTAACGATTAATTTACTACGTATAGACTGATTCAGTGTTGCTCTCTAATATCTATTTTTAGCATCATTTTTTCTTTTCTCTGCCGTCCAACGAAAGTTGTTTTAGCTGCATAAAATGTGTTACTCAAGTCTCGAATGCAAATTTAGGGCATAATTATAAAGCGTCCTCGATATGAGACAGCGAAGGGAGTAACGCTAGCAGAAATCAAAATACGGGGTTATTTGAGCGTGCTAAACCAACACACCGGCTATTAAAAATAATATTCAAAGGTGTTACGTGCCAAAACAACGATCTCCTTGTATACGATGCACGTCGGCGGACTCCGGAATAATTTGACCACCTGGGGTACATTCTTTAACGCGTACCTAAATCTAAGTACCTGAGCACATTTATGCATTCCGCCCTCATGGAAACGCGATCGCCGCGACCTCGTGTTTAGCAGTACAACGCCATAGAAACAAAGGGGGGGGGGGGGGGGGGGGGGAGCTCCGGAATAATGTTTACTATACCTGGGGTTCTTTACCATGCACATGAATCTAAATAGATGCGTTTTTTTTTTTTTTGCGTTTTTCCCCCCACCCCTACAGGGATGACGTAGCCGAGCCCCACTATCGATCCGAAACATCTCATGATGCGCAGCAGGCAATATATAAAGTAGCTGGACGCAAGACCAACGGAGAACTATTTGCGGGGTGTGGAGCGAGCTGGAGTGGGTCGGGGAAATCAGGTCAGCGGCGAAACCGCATAAATGCGACCGCAACTGTTCAGCATTACAATGGGCGCGTCGGTGCGGACGTCGTTCAATGCGTCGCGAAGTACATCCGGCGCGCAGCTGCAAGCGCGCACGTC
The DNA here is from genome assembly GCF_013339745.2 of Dermacentor silvarum. Taxonomy (NCBI): domain Eukaryota; kingdom Metazoa; phylum Arthropoda; class Arachnida; order Ixodida; family Ixodidae; genus Dermacentor; species Dermacentor silvarum. The sequence goes on along the minus strand of NC_051161.1, from coordinate 33,294,092 downwards.
TCGCAAACCCCTCTTTCACGGGGAATGTAAAAAAAAAGAGAGCAAGTGCACAAGTGTCGTCGGTAGGCGTCGCTTTTTTTTTTCTTAGTTTTTGAAAGTTCGCCGCTTCTATATGTACTGCGAAAACGTGCATTCTTTCACTGCAATTCTCCCGCGGCATACATTGTCGCAATGTCGCTTTATATTGACGAACAGCGGAAATGCCACATGGGGGACGGCGGTGAAGTGACGATGACGCAATACATTCGCTTGTTTTACGCCCCAAGCGCGCGACACCTTCCCAACAGTATATACGCTCAAGGCCATCGACGTGTAATAACCGTGTGGCTGAAAAAAATAATTAATTGATGCATTCTCAATGTAGAGCAATGCCCATTGAATAGCAGGCCTGCACACTGTGACGTCACTTGAAGAAGGTCTACGCTTCCTTTGAAATACACGCTTTGGTAGAGGGAGACAGTGACCATGCATCTTTATTTATCACCTAGTCCTTCCCACATGAACTCAGTGCTCACTCTGTTCCTCCTTTCCTCTTTCTATTCCCCTTTGCCCTTACCCCCAGCGTAGGGTAGCAAACCGTATGCTCGTCTGGTTGGTCTCCCTGCCTTTCCTCTCTTTGCTTTCTCTCTTTCTAGTCCAGGTGCCTTATGGCGGCCCTGCACGACCCTGTTATGTGGCAGTTCGCAAGCTCGAAGGCCGTCTGTTATTTACAACGTATTGGGTCAAGTCGACGCCGGCTGCACTGCCGAAATTAGCCATTCTATAACTTATCTGTCAGTCCACCATGACGTGGGCAACACCGATGTTCCCTGATTGGACTGATTCGACAGCATTGTAAAACTGGACCATACGCGTTCCGGATATGGGCTGCATGTCGCAGTTCGGCCGATCCGTAATTACAGTGATAAAGGTGAACTTTGGAAACAAGGGTTTAATCCCCCCCCCCTTTATTTTTTAAATTTCTCCTAATCAGAGTGTACAAGCCGTAGAATCATAAAGCAAGAACATTTAAAATGAATCAAACAAGTTTCCCTGCCTAATGGCACTATTACTCGTTGCAAAGGTCGTCGCACAAGTTGATGTTGTTAATCTGCTTTTGTAACATATAAAATATTTTCGTGTGCGAGAAAAAAAAATTGTGCAAAAACCATCGAAGACGTGTTTTTTTTTTTTCTTTTTTGTTGGGTTTTACGTGCCGAAACTATAGACGATCTCATTGTGAGGCACACCGTAGTAGGGGAATCCGGTGCACGGGCGTTTTTGCATTTCGCCTCTTCGTTCGGACCTCATAGTCGGACCTCATATGTTGACGGGTGTTCACCACACTCATTTGCTGTAGACTACGTTCTCTTTATTCTGTATTCTGTACAGCATAGCGTGGACGTTATTTTTCGGCGTGAACGACAGCGTTCTACCTTGAGTGGGGCGGTCGTTGACGTGAAAAGTGCCAATCGGCACCATTCGTCCGGTCTTCCAGGCGGACCTCCCGTTGACAGGCGTTTACAGCACTCATGTAATGTTCACAATATTCAGCCCTCTGCAGTAGCACCAGAAGCGAGAAGTTACGCAATCGTTCCCTCTTACTCGGCGCTAAACCACGTGACCTCGCGCTTCTGGTGTGGAGCATCGCGGCATCGTTATCTTCGTGTCAGGAAGAAGTGTTGCGTTCGTGTCCGCTCAAGAATGAATGGTTCTTGAAAATGCCTTCAAATCGTCGTTCGGTCAGATTAAGAAAACTGCCACGGTAGCCAAAGAAAGCTGTACGCTTTACACGCTCGTGTACTATAGCTTTATAAGTGCACGTTAAGGGACCCCAGGTGGTCAGAATTAAACGGAGTCCTCCACTAGGGCGTCTGCATTAGCCCCAGTGTTTCTTTGGGAGCATTAAACCCCATGAATCAAATCACTGAGTAGCAACAACAATAATGATAATAGTAATAATAATAATAGCAGTATAGAATAGTTGAACGACTCGTACTATCTCTAAGCGTAGCACTCGGCGTTTCTCCCTTCGATCGTGTAAACGGAAAACGCCACGAGGAATATGCGGACTGATGGCCACGAGTACACGGCTCGAATCGCGAGCAGACGACAGTTTTGATTGATTTTGGGTACAGCAGGTTTACACTGCGCCCGCACGTCTGTATGCTATGTCCGTTCGCGAGTACCATATGGACGAATCCAGCAGCTTGTTTTGGTTGTGACATATATCGCTGTACATACATACGGCCAACATTGTTCTGACCCGCATGAGTCAACGTTAACTTTCTACGCAGTTTCTTACCGCTGGCAGCGTCGGTAAAAATCTTCGCTGTCAAGTCAAAGAGGAAGAAAAACGGTGTTATTGTGCGTCGTATAAGACCAAAGCTTGTCCTGTCTTGGTTCTCATTACGGCGGCGTTTTCAACACTTTAGAAATCCATGTATCCTCCTGAGACACGAATACAGATCAGGGCATCGTGGCTAAGGGACACAATTCCTCTTTAAGCGGGTTCTTATTAGGTATGTTACGAACGTGAAAAACTTATTCTTTGAATGGGCATTAAACGAACGTAATAAATCGAGCTAGATTAAAAGATTAGGCTTCCATGATAACAGATTAACAAAGAAGCTCGAGAACAAGTTATAAGGATCACATAAAGAGCGATGGAACGAAAAATGCTAGGCCTAACGCTAAGAGACGGGAAGAGAGCGGTGTGGATCAGAGAGCAAACGGAGATAGCCGATATTCTAACGGACATTGAGAGAAAAAAAATGGAGCTGGGCAGGCCATGTAATGCGTAGGATGGATAACAGATGGACCACCAGAGTTACAGTACGGATACCAAGAGAAGGGAAGCGCAGTCGAGGACGGCAGAAAACAAGGTGGGGTGATGAAGTTAGGAAATTTGCAGGCGCAAGTTGGTATCAGCTAGCGCAAGACAGTGGTAATTGGAGATCGCAGGGAGAGGGCTTCGGCCTGCAGTGTACATAAAATAGGCTGATGATGATGATACCAGATTCGTCATTCGCAGCGAGAACAGAGCTTTTTGCAAGCGAGAAAATCACGAAAGTGGGAAATATGAGTGGGCCACCTACATTAAACTGTGGTATAATACCTGGTTACATATAGAAACCAAAGGTATGCACTGACGCATTTCATGTCGCAACGGTAATCTCAGATGCTCCGATGATTTGCCAAATGGCCTTCCACGGCTCTCTCTTCGTATTATAACTGTGTTCGCGCAAACGATCGTTGACACTGAGGCCACGCAGGGCTGAAAGGTCATCTGGCTGCACACAGCAGAGGGTAGGTGCACGTCCCAATTCAGAGCGGTGTGCGGTTGTAGGCATAGTCTCAATTGTATAAAACTCTATCGTTGTAGGCAAGAGTCTCGATAGAGCCACGAGGGAAATAATCGCAACATCCGAGACGATGCGTTGCAACATCAGACGCTTCAGCGCTCGTGACTTCGATTTCTCCATCTGACACGCGATTGGATGGATGAATGTAAAACTTTAATGAAAGTCCTGAGGTACGCGACACGCGATTGAAAATTTTAAATTTGGAGCTGAGAGTTCTATGCCATAGGCATGTATTGCCAAGTCGGCAAGTTTGTTTCGATGTTTGTCTCGGCGTTCCTCGTGTAAATTTCGTTCAGATTACGCCCGCTTTCTTCTTTTCGTTTTTAATTTATTTTTATCTTTCACTTTTTATTTGTACGAGAATCCTCTAAATACTTGAAGATTTTGTTCCGAACGGAACAAGCCAGTTGAAATTCAGCGCCTTGTTCGTTTCTTTCGCCGAAATTTTATCTTCGCGCTGCTAATCGTGTTCAACTATAGCCCAAACTTTCCCCATTATTAAACCACTGCACTACAGATCCACGTGTACCTGACTTCGCATCCAGGGTGCATACTTTACGCAATCCTTTCCGAAGTAATAAAGAATATAACAGAAAAAAAAAATCAACTGTGCATTATTATCCACAAGGGATCTGAGGAGACTATACAATCGAGAGAGGACAGGGAAAAAAAAAAAAAAGTTAGCTTACAATGACTGGCTAATGCCCAGGTGATTTGCGAGGCGAGCCTTTCCGGGAGTGGAAAAAAGGAGGCTAATTCACCCGAAAACGCGAACAGCGGGTGTTTTCAGCTTACTTCAGCGTACGTTATTTAGCGGAGTGATTCGAAATGAAGCAAGTGGACGATGGCTAGCCCAGCTTCGACGGACGATGTTAATTTCACCTCTCGCGTGTTGCTGCAGCTCTTAACTGGAAAGTAGTTCCGAACTCCTCGTGAATGGCACGGCGGGCCGACTGCCGCGCTCCAATCCGCAGGTGGATCTTCTGCGCATAAGTGGTTGCGCAGATGCTGCAGTTGGTTCTCCATCATGGAGGCGAAGCTGCGCTGCATTGTTCTAACAAGACACATAGTAGAAGAAAACGCGATCACACACACACAAGATGATCATATTTTGCGCATTATCTTGTGTGCGCGCGTGTGCGTGTCATGTTAGAACTATATGCTGCGCAACTTCGATCGCCTTCATGAACTCTGTGTATGCACGACAGCGTTGATCTACGCATTTAGTGTTCTGCGCATTTAGTAGAACGCAGCGCATGCCATGCAATGCGCTGCGTTCTAAGTCTCCCTATAAATATGCGTGCGGTGCCCTTGCATATATGCAACGTCCTATACATATATGTGCTCCCCGCAGCGCCAGGGATATACCGGTACACTATTCTGAAAATAGCGCGGCCTTTTCCGCCGCACCCTGTATTTTTGCGCGCAGGCGCGTTTGACGTTTCCCTAACCCGCTCGCAACTATATACGAAACAACAAAAAGTACCTGGTCCATTTTAAGGAGCTACACTGCATGTGCCCTACAACCCTCGCGGTGGTTTATACGCATGCATTCGGTGTAGAGCTGCAGAAAATAGCGCCTCTTACCTCTTTACAACCACAATCTCTCTCTCCTCTCTCATGCTGCAGGCGTTCTGCGCAACAATCAACAGGAAGCGCCCGCGACTGAATTCGTGAACTTTCGGCAGCGTTTTAGATTGGTGGTCACTTTTCGGGAGTCGTCGACCCGAAATAGGCAAGCGAGGTCGGCTTTATGTGGTCTGGGTTCCTACTAGCGATTCGTCTTTTCGGTCTCGTTCCGCTGATTCCTTCGTTTGCTGCATATTGCGGCAATTTAGGACACACGTGTGTGTGCGCGGACGAGAGAGAAAGAGAGAGAGTGAGCAGCAACTCGAGTTTGATTTATTTGACATTTTAAATAAGCAGCGTTCATATACCTGGATTCACTCAACTAACGGCAAAACGAAAACATAGTGCGAGAGAAAATTACGGTTTTCGCATTCACTGTAAGGCTGTCTGAACATCTGTGCTAATAACAGATGCTCAGACTGATAATCACCCAATTGAGACGAAGGCGGGAATGGTGGGGGTAAGCTTATAATCTGCACTGCATCTAGTGAACTTTAGGGACAGTACAAGCTATTATAAGTGAAAGCAGTTACTGCTGTAATAAAAGCATCCTGTATCACATGGACAGCCTGCAAAGCAATCCCCAACATGAAAGGCAACTCAAAGTGTATTTTGTGGCCACAGAAAATGAAATTCAATTAATGAAGTCTTCAACCGCACCTGACATTAAACTGGAAAACAGGGCGGTAAACTTTACGGGTGTGTTCGCTGCATCCACTGAAAATAGCTGCACCACTGTCTGTGATTAGTACGCAAAGATGATGCAGGGAGCGTTTATGTCGCTGTTGCACTGACTGTCAGGGCAATAGGACGGGTGCACTGAATTATTGCTGGAACTGAATCTAGGTAGTCTGATCGAGCACTGAATAATGAAAGGTCACTAATCGTTGGTGAAAATTAGAAACGTGCATCTTCTGAATTTCATCCTTAAACTATGGCGCCAATGACGTCACAGGTTTCATGATGTCTTTGTGCGTTCAGGTCACTTTTGCAGTTGAAAAGTACTCGAAAGCTCTCATCTGACAATTTGCCTACTATCATGGCAATATACTCATTCTTTATAGATAAACAATTTATGTTATAGGGAGCTAACACTAAAATTTCAAGGCGACGTCCTTTATATTTTGTCCTTGCCTGTTTCACCATGCTCACGGTAAAGCTGATTTATTCGGTATTTCAGATGTGTGATCTACCACTCAACTTTCGTTAATTACTTTTACGTGACCAACGGAATTAATCAATTTATTCTTTAGGTCAAATGAAAAAATGCAGAAAAACGTCGATGCAGACCCTACTTCATTTGACATTATTTAACTAATTCTAACGCACCCTCGCATCTTATGTGTACAAGTGATCATAGTAGAAAACGATCTGCACCCAAATCTAATGCGCACCCGACATAAAAATATATAAAATAAAATAATAAAAACTTACCATGCCTTGGGGTCTTGCAATAAGAATGATACCGTAGAGCTTCCCTCACAGAACGAAAATTTGCGTACGCCTAATGTCAATTGTCGTAAATCTCAGACATATTTCTTCATCGCTCTCTACGGACCGTACCACGACACCCTCGTTCTCGTTCATTGCGTCTGATTTCTCACATTTCTCGACTCCACTACAATCGCAAATAAGATGTTGGCCCGCACCTACTCTGTTCGCCAGTTCGTCCTGAGACACATGCGAGTCTCCGGAGTGCCGAAAAACATGTGATGCGACTATGCAGCCGTTAGCTCTTTCATAATAACATCTTTTGAATTATCTTTCGTATTTAAAGCCTGCGCGTCGTCTTCGCCATTCTATGCGACATGCTACACGATAACACAATGTACTAGAAGCTGATTCCCTGTAGCGATAACTTCAAGGAGTTTATATACCTGCAGTGGAGGTGGCTCTCCAAAAGTGAAGCTGGTCGCCGCCATCTTGCTAAAGGCAATAAGGCCGAACCAGAGTAGCCGCTGCAGCACAGCATGGAGTGCGTTCGTTGTGCTTATTGATTGTGCGCAGTCGGAGCAGTGTTTAACTGATTGTGGCATGCTTTCCAATGGCATTGCAACATCTCGGTAAGTCCTAGCTGCACCGATCACGCAAAGTAGACACCCCTGGTATAACGTTCCCCATTTAACACAAGCTTTCGTTGTTTGCTCACGATCGGATGTTGCGCGTACGTTTTCTTCAGTCGGAAGTGATTAGGAAGGTGATCGTACGTACAAGCATGAAATGTACGAGTCAATTAGTCGCGGGCACGTCACTGCATGCAGTATTATGTAGCGCAGCCGACTTGTGTTGCAATGTGCGGTGCGCATTTTCCACGACTGTCTATATTTAATGGTTTGCACGTATCGCGCAATGCCTGCGTTTGTAAGAGGGAAACCAGAGACGCATGCACAAGAACGACGAGCGCTCGATTTATGCCAAAAAATGGAAGGGTTGCAAGTGACAGCATTCATTCAGCCAAAACTATCTAGTAAATAAGCTTCCTGTTCGTTCACAAATATGCACCAACTCGCCCAGAAAACATTCTGTTGTATTATGACTTGAACACAAAAGAGCTTGTGCACACTTCTAATTACAAGGCTGCGGAGTGCTATATAATGTTTCGGATATGCCACACCACTCAGAAATCTAATTGAGCACGAACACTGATTTTGAGACATGTATCCTTTAAAAATCAATGGACACAGAATGAGCTCAGCTTGTAGTGAACAAATATATACGTTTTGAGAAGTTCAAGTGTCACTGAAAAGTGTTTTCTGTGGTTCCCATGTTTATGTAGCATTGCTGACTGATTTTTACGTTGTCTGAATATTTCCAAGTGGGTCAGTGCAATGCGTACATTACATTAACAAATGTACAAATGTTCTCGACGCGATGGGCGAGAGCCATCAATTTCTTTAGGCGCATATAAATTATAAGAGAACGTCAAGAGTGAAGTTCGATGACGCAACCTCTGGATTCAACATATAAAATACCAAGTGTTTCATGATTCTAAACAACGCTCTTAATTGATTCTAAATGTACGATTTTCAGTGCCTTTCCTGAGAAAGCCAGATTGGCAGTTTTGTACCAAAATAAAAGACCTCTTAAAAGAGCATTGCGAATAACATAAGGTCTCCAATGGTGTGAGTGCCTTTTTGTAACTTTGGAGCAGATAAAAAATATGAAGTGCAGTTTCTCCACATGTCCACAGCCTATTATGCGATAGCCCTCACTCACGAGAGGTACAACAAACCAATAAATGAAAACGGTGGTTGCGCCATAGTCAGAATTTGCTAGTGCAAGCTGTACTAAGTCTTTACAAAAGGTGCCTGAAAAATTTTCCTCCCCAACCAGCGGGTAATCAGTGATGTTTATTATGCAGTCACATAACATGAGAGAACATTCGTAAGTTAACATAGCGAAGCATCCCGCCACTTGCTTTTCTCAAAGTCTGCGGCAATAAATGGATCCAGATAAATTTTTTTCGACAGCGACACACAATTGAGAACCGATATAAATCTTCAAGAGGTGACCGCTTAATTTTTTATTGTGGAACCACAAATGCAACCGAATGTCACGTGTACTGCGCGGTTTCACGTTGCAGCCATTGGGGCTTGGCTTGAGCGTGCTGACCATTTATGTTGGACTTATCGGACCCATTTCAGGATCGAAATAAAAAAAAACTTTGGCCCATAGAAATGTATAGGTGCTGGCCGGGATCGAATTAACTGAAAAGTATAATTAACCGCAGTAATATGTCTGTATTTTAGAATTAAATTTTATACTGAGGACAGCAATATAGCAAATAAATGACACAAGCTCAGTCAAGAGCATTTTTAACCTTTATGCCTTGTGCGTAGTGACAAAGCTTGATGAAGTGGCTTGAAAAAAAAAAAAAATTGCATGCGAACGTGCAAGAAACATGCCGTAAACTAGAAAACTGAGGGAAACTTGAGGTCAAATCTTTTCTTCTTTTATTTGTCAAGAGTCAGACTCTAATGACATCTCCTCTTTTGCATGTGTATATGTAAAAAATGTACAAGAGACTCAAGTGCACTGGCAAAGCAAAGGACTCGATCACAAATGCCTGCTCAGAATAGACACACTATCCAGCTGCACACAACTCACATGCAACCCACAAGAAAAGGCTTGCGGGCTGCTCATCAAGAGGCAAGTCATCACCATGTGCTGAGTATATGGCTTACAATATAAATAAATAAAATGGGTGTTCCTCGAACACCTGCTGACATATGCACACATAGAAGGAAAAAGCACACAGATAACACTGCAGGAGCATTAAGTGTCAAGCACACAGACAAATAAATGCAGTGCATTAATTAAACTGTGCTTCAAAGGAGCGATGCAGCTTCACTTTGAAGCAATAGCTTTCTTCACAATTAGAGCAATATCACTCGGTGCATGCATTATGGTCAAGGCTGTCGTATCTATAGACTGTGGCCACATCGTGCTACAGGTCGCACAGCCAATTAATTATGTAGGCATTAGCATGCAAATCAGGATGAACATGTTAAAATAAAACCTGATGGTGCATTAAATGCTTCTCTGAGAATGAAATGTGACATTGGCGCTATGCAATGTTTGCTGAACTTAATCCAGCCCAGTTTGAAACCACACATGATCATGTATGCTGCAAGTAGGCCCAAACGGCTCATTGAGAAAGTGTCAAAGAAAATTAACTATCCACAGCTTCTTTACAGTTGTTCCTCGCAATTATCGACAAAGAAAGCGCCAAATGTGTGACGAGATGTGTAGATTGCACAAGCATCATGCCTATGGCTTTCAACCTCAATCTGAGGGACAAATTATCTGGCATAGTAAAATTTCTGCAGAACTCGACACGTCTGTAACTCATGTATATGATAGTTCAATTGTGGAAGAAATTACAGAAAAAAAAAAAAAACATTGATTAGTTAGGTTTCATAGCAATGAAAGTAACTGATGGCACATGATTTGTGAAAGGAGCAACCCAGTGCCCATGCCTTAAAATCACAACTAATTACAAATCTGGCTCGTGACAGACACATTTAAAACATTGTTTTTCATTAGCGGTGGATGCAGCTTGCACAGTCACTAGCTTAAGTGCAAACTGAGATGATGGGTGGATGCAAATAAATGCTACGGCATCTGTAGCTCGAAGGACCTCCTTCCTGCTTTTCTGCGTGTTGTATATTGATTAAAATAAAATGAATAAAGCACAATAATTGAACTTAAGAGGGCAAAGATTACATCTTTCGCAAAAACAAATATGCGTAGCAAGAACTAGTGGTTTACTACCGCAATGTATTTATAAAATTTCTGCTTCCTACTGATTTTAAAGACATGGGACTGCTGAGTATTAGAGACTTTTAGTTTTTCTGGTGTTCGGTAAATGCAGGCTGAGTGGTTGATTTAACGGAGAGGCGGAGGCGTAAACCTGAGCTCCCTGTACGGTGCCATACGGTACCCGTGTTGGTGGCGCAGAGCTCAACCAGACAAACACAGGTAATATTGCAGTAACCAACTGTATCTTACTTTGCTGCTGGTGCAAATTTTCAGCAGCAACACGATTATGCTGCTGCCGAAAATTTACACCAGCAGCAAAGTAGAATACACTTGGTTACTACAATATTAGCTCTGTGTTTGTCTCACTGACTTCTGCACCACCAAGTGGCTGCACCATGCAGGACGTTGTGGGGATTGAGGACGTTCACGTTTGTGCCTCCGCTCATCCGGTAAAACAACCAGTCTGCTTGCATTTACCCGAATACCGGACACGCTAAAAATCTCTATTGTTAGCGCTTATGCTGAAAATGCAGTTGACTGAAACTGCTTTCCACGCAAACATCTGCAGCAACTGGCTGGTTTATAAAATTACACTGATGGCAGTCACAAGTCACATACAAAACAGCACTGAACAAGATACAGTGATCAAAAATGGTTTACAAGACAATGTTGTTTTTTGTACAGCAGATTCATACAAGACATTAAGAACAAAGTAGAACCATCACAAGTTGTGCTAGTCACAAAGCATTGGCCTGTCAGCAGACCTTTTGTTTCAAAACAAATCTGTGTTGTTTAGCACAAACTTTCTTTTGTGTGCATCTCTCTTTGGGTGCTCACATTTTGTCGTCTCTGCTTCCTTGGCAAAATTTTCCCATTCCAGTTAAACCTCTGCACTCAATATTGCTCTCGCGCTGCTAGCTGCTGCCACATTGAAGCTCGCACCTCCCCCGCCACTGTAATCAATAACATATTCTCACTCTCACCTTGGTATACTAAAGATATGCCTGTCTACCACTCTGTTCACCTAGCGTTTGGACCTAAGTGCCAATGATATCAATAAAGCACCTCAGCACCATCTTATATAGCTAATAGGCAGCAGAAATCCATGCTTGAAGCACTACTGCCAATGCAATGACATTTTTATAGCTTTGGTACCACCTTGAACACAAGAGGAATGACATCCCAAAGAAAGAGGGCACGAACGGGCATCCAACAAGGCATTCAGGGCATCAAAGGAGGTCTTCAGAATGAAACTGCGCGCTGCCTTCTGCCACATGCTGATATATTAACCCAATAATATGAAAGTCTTTCAATTGAATGATGAGTCCAGGCTTATGCACGTATGCAATGTGCTGAAAAAGCACTGCTGCTTTGAAAGACCTTTTTACATGTGCCAGCAGTACTGGTCGGACTAGTTCGCTTGCTAAATACTTGCTGCTCCTGTGGGCATTCGTCCAGCACAACAAAGACAGGTTGCCCAAATGAGCTTGGGCCAACAAGTGGTTAGCCCACTCAGAACATGCCCATGTAAGTTCCACATCGATCATAGAACAGGTGGGGAATAAAAAATAGAAAGGGGAGGGGGGGGGGGGTAAGAAGTTGAATATGTATGTAATATAAAATATTTTTCAGTATCCAGCTTGTGTGACTTAAAAATACACTTTATATAGTATAATTACCATACAGCATTTTGGGAGATGTCTAGATTTGCTCAAAGTATTTGACAAAAATATTAAGACTTGGTCATTGCAGTTAACACTAACTTGTACTAATGAATGATTGTAATGGCTTTGCAGTTGCTCTTCTTGTTCCCGATAGCAGTTGGGATTCAAAATGAATATTCTAGTTCACACCATAGAGATTTAACCACACAAAATAACCTAGGAAAATGAAAACATACACCAAATTCTTTGAATGGAAAAAAAAAAAAAAGCTTGAATGACGACAAGCCTAAACAAACTAGGACAAGTACACAACAAATCTGATAGGCAACCTGTTGAAAGCAATTATCCCATAATCTGCTTAAATGGGAGGAATCAGTCATCTTGATCAAAAAGAAAATTAATGAGCAAAGGTTGAGGGTTGACTTAAAGAAGTTCTTGACGCAGTGTCAGTATAAAGAATGTCACATCCCTCGATCACAGCACATCCCTAATTTAGCATTTTGCTGCTGTCGAAATGCATGCGCCGTGTGTGGACACAGCATCGACAGTGCAATTTTTCTGCAAATAGGCATCAGAACAGCCAACTGCTGAAATCACCGAAGCAAGACTGAGAGAAAAAGGAAATCCTTTCAAGACAAATCAGCACGCCAACAATTTCTAGGTGCTCTAGATACAACGGAACCTTCCATGTCTAGGCATCAAGGCAAATAATAGTTGTTTAGTTTGCCTTTCTTGGCCATCAAATGCAATCTACACAGGCATGCGCAGGCATTTGTTCTGTATTATTGTGCTTGTCCTCAGGCTCCAAAGGGTCTTTTGTACCTCCCTTCCGCTGTCCGCAATTGTTTTTATTTTTGGACGTCGTAATAGGAAACAAAAGCACAGGTCCTTCTGTGGACATCAACCACAGGTGGCTGAGACTGAATCTCAGCGCACTAGTTTTTCTGGTGTGAATGCAGCTAGTTTGCAGAGCTCAGAGCTGATGCGCTAGGCTGTTTCTTTTTGCTTAGGAGTAAAGTTTCTTTTTTCAGGAAATAGGAAGTCGAATAAGCGATTTTTTCTTCGGAGTGTTCTGAACAAGTGAGCGAGATTTATGTGGGCACAAACAAACCAAGGAAAAAGAGGGGTGCTCTCAAGGCAATAAATTTTAAAGAAATGTAATGTAACTCGTGAAAAGCAAATTTCATTTCAGCTCATGCATGGAAACAGAAGTGTAAATTTATGTTGTGCCATCCACTTTTATGTGCAACCTTGCAGTACTGCTCTTAATTTGAAAGGCCATCTGCAATGAAAACGTGTTGGCGCCTCCTCACCTCCCTCCCCCTTTCAGAGTTGACTCTACCAAGAGCACTGCCTCCGCAATCGGCCTACACACACTCGACACCAATAAAACTAAACGGAGGCATGAATCAATACTGAATGCAGAACTCGACTATAAATAAAGCTTGTGCCCCTAAGGAGCACCAGTTCTTCCTCCACCTCAAGACCACTGGCTTTTCAAAGAAGCAAACCGTTTCCATTTGACAGAAGATGTGAAACACAATGCGTTATACAGTTGGCATGCTAACCTTTTTTTTATGAAGTGGGGGGAAATGCATATATGTATAGTGTTTACGTTTTGACAGAGGAAGCTGCACAACGGGAACACAAACTGCTGAAGGCAAGGGGAGTGAACCCGACATATCATGGAAAGCACTATGAGGAACTATAGATGTAGCATACATGCAGTGACAGATAACTCTTTTGAATAGGCAGAACTTCTTCCTTGCTTTCCATGGCTATCCCGCAAATAGGTTCGTTTCAGTTGCAAAATGATTCATCTAGACTAAAATCTCTCAGAGACATATTTGAAGACTCTAGAAAAAAAAAAAAAAAAGGCTGGTACAGCTCCACAATCTACTACCACAGTCACACCACACACACAGAATGAAGGGGTCAGGCAACAAAATTAATCTTAAAAACGGCACATCTGTGGATTAAAAGTTTCTTGGAGGTGATCAATGTGTGTACTGATGCATTATATACAGGATGTGATAAACGACGTGATAATAGTAAGAGATGCATCTTTGATACCGTCTAACAACTGCAGTCATACAACAGCCACCTGGCAGCCAACTCTTATGTCCCCATCACATGCACACCTTTAGAACACATCGAAACCAATGACTAGCAAAATCCATTACCTCTAGCAGCTACGTTGCACGAGCTCACTAATGGTGCCAATGGACCTTGCATATTTCTATCGTCCTTTCTTTCAAGGGTTCTTGAAATGCACATTTGACAGAGGTGTGTTATACAGTGTTGCACAAGGACAAGGTCCAGGATATCTTATTTTTGTCAGTGAAGTGAGTCTGGGCAATGTTCCCTGGTCATAAATGATTGCGAGTTGGTCACACAAATGCGTTTTTCTTTTTCTCACTCATGCTGCCACTTGACATACACTTGCATATCACGTTATTTTCCTGGTGGCTGTCATAAGACTGAAGCACAACACGCGTCTTTTGGGCAGCAGAGTCCTTTGACGTTTGTCTATGTACAAGAGTGCCACATGGCACACCACACACTATGTGGTTTGAATACTGGCCATCAAAAACTTTGCATGCATAAAAAGGCGCAACCTTCACATTTCACAGTACTAATGAATGCATTCTGTTTCTTGCATCAGTTGCCTTTGGCGTCAGTTTCGTAAGGGAAGCTCATAACAGTGCTGTGCTTCTCGCATCACTGCAAAAACTTGTGGCACTTGAGATTCTTTCACCAGGTCATCTCCCATCTTCTATCTTCAAAGTAAAAGCCCTAACACGATACTTGCAGAGGCTTAAATACGGACACAATTAAGGAAGGAGAGCTGTCTATCTCTCTGGAAGTCCAGGAAACCTTGGCAAAATCAGTCTCTACAGTCACTTCTCTTTGCGGCTCTACCTTATCGACTGTCAAGAGAGAGCGTCAATGGTGATGCAATTGCAATCGTAAAAGCATCAAGGGCGATAAGCAATGAAATGCCATCATAAGGTGCACATAGGAGTTTGGCATTAAACGAAAGAGTACGGTCCCATGCGCATGCCTATGAGAAAAAGAAAGAAGGTCACTGGCAACCTAAAAATGCAATGGCAGATATACCACTGTCCAGCTCGAGGACAATGTGTTTAGCTGCAGCAGCCAATTATGTTATCTCAGAGGTGAACTACCATATTTTCTGGACTATACAAATTTCTCAAAGTTAAAATTTCGTGGGGTGTGGTCTATTTACGAGTGCGGGCTATACAATTTTTTTTTTTTTAAAGATCGGAGGTGCATTGAATAAATTGAGGCCAGGCTGCACCTGCAAATTTTTCCCATTCTAAATCACATAGCGAAATCAGCTCCGCAATGATCGTCGCTACGCACAAGCAATATTTCCAGCTTGTACTGGCAGCTTGTGACATGCGAGTGAATGCTGCTTGCGATACTGCAAGTGGCTACCTTTGAGTGTTTGGATTTGCGAGTTTGACAATCCGACATGCTTGACTTTGTTGTCCTGACAAGCCCAATGAGAGTGATTCCGATAGGTTTTAGAATTGACTATTATATCCAGTCTGATAAAGGACCCAGGCTTTTACTAGTTGAACATGATTTTTGCTTACCTACTGTATTGGGTGCGAGGGCTACCGCCAAAGCTCTGGTGCTACAATTGTTCTTGTGTAGAAAGTTGGATCACGTGACAGCACTTCGCTGTGGCGAGAGCGGGCATGGCGATTTTGTCTCCCAATTTAGGAGGTTTACTGTATTTTGATCGTTCATAAATGTTGCACATTGTTGTTGAACAGTACTGACTGCCCTATTAGAACAGAAAAAGGGTGCTTGGGGCCTTCTAGAAGGTCGGGATTTGGTCTTTTTGGTTGGATTGTTCGTTTAGAATGTAGTGACAAGACGTCAATGCAAATGTAAACTGGTAAGAGATTTTGCTGACAGCCTGGATGGGCTAAAGATCACTCCTTGAAATATTTTTCTCCCTTTGGGGGAGAAAAAGGAAATTTCGCTACAGCGATTGACCGACCGACGTTAGGCGAGGAAGGTACTTTAGTTAGGCGAGGAAGAACGGGCATAGCGGATATTCTAGTTGACACAAGAGAAAGAAATGGAGCTGGGCAGGCCATGCAATGCGTAGGGTAGATAACCGATGGACCATCAGAGTTACAGAATGGGTGCCAAGAGAAGGAAAATGCAGTCGAGGACGGCAGAAAACTAGGTGGGTGATGAAATTAGGAAATTTGCAGGCCCAAGTTGGAATCAGCTAGCGTGAGACAGGGGTAATTGGAGATCACAGGGAGAGAGGCCTTCGTCCTGCAGTGGACATAAAAATAGGCTGATGATGATGATGCACACTTTAAAATTTACCACTGGGTTTCAACAACCGTACAACTTGTGTAGCAGCTACCATGCTTTCCATTTCTGCAATAGTACGTGGAGCAAAATTGGCCCAGCCTATCATGGAGAAACACCTGATATTCTCATACAGAACAAGCAATGTTGTGCAGCACTACTACAACCAACCGAAATTCCATGGCAGGGACAGGCGAAAAATGAATGAAGCGACGGCGCTGATGCAGACACTCCAGCACGTGATCCAACTTTACAAGTCCTTCACGCACGGGCAGCAGGCGGCGCCACGGTATGTCCCTCACCCCCAATAGTGGTTGCAGACAAGCTAAAAATTTTCAGTTGAAGTTCGACCCTGCAGACTATACAGTGGGCACGGGCTATCTAAGTAAACTTCTTATTTCAAGGCCAATTTGGCCTCTGCGGACTATACACAGAGTGAAGACTATTCCGGAAAATTCGGTACTTTCAATGTTGGTGGCTCTCGTGAACCTGTTATGGAACAAAGAGGCATATAGTAATTTTAACTGGGATACATAGCGCTAGAATGACACAAGGACGAAGAAGAACACAGGACGAGCTGCTAACTTTCAACAATTGATTTATTGCAGCAGGTAAGCATTTACTATATACTCACAGGGAAGGCACTGCAATAGACGCACTGAAGGGAAAGAAGAAAAGGAAAAGCAGTCATATGGCTACTATGCCAAAAATTCAAGCTCTTTCTTAGAAGTAATAGACAGGCGTGCTAACACAATCGTCACTTACTCTAGCTATCTCTGCTGCTTCGACAATTTCCCTCAAAACAACAGTTTTAAGAAACAACAGTTTGTTTAATGTGTATGGCCACAGGAATAAGATAACGAGGGAAATTGTCGAAGCAGCAGAGATAGCTAGAGCAGGTGACGATTGTGTTAGCACGCCATCTATTCCTTTATCTAAGAAAGAGCTTGAATTTTTGGCATAGTAGCCACATGACTGCTTTTCCTTTTCTTCTTTCTCTTCAGTGCGTCTATTGCAATGCCTTCCCTGCGAGTATATAAATGCTTACCAGCTGCAATAAATCAATTGTTGAAAGTTAGCACTCATCCTGTGTTCTTCTTTGTCCTTGTGTCGTTCTAGCACTATGTATCCCCAGTTAAAATTACAATGACCTACCAACACGCCCAAACTTCTTCCCTGCTAAAGGCATATATGGTTAAGCACAGGGTGATTTTGTAGGAGACACTTGTTCTCAATTCTTGGTTTGTCACCGGGTGTAGTAGTTCCTTTGCTACTTGCTTACAACACTTATTGCGACAGCAGTGTATGGCTCCCACTCAGCACAGGTTGCTAGCGATAAGAATAGAGCCCAGCTTGCAAACAAGGCTGAAGCGTGACAGTTGCAAAAGATACCAGTGTGCCAGATGCATTTGGCACTGGTGAGGAAAGCCCACAGAACATAGAGAGGAGGAAAATTCGAGACTTCCTTGATGAGGAAGTAGAAGAGGTTATAACGGCCAGGCCATAGGCATACATACTATCAGACAGATTAAAAGCGTTGGATGAGCCATATACTGCTGTTGCTAATAAAGTGTTATTAGCAGCGTCATTTGCTGTTGGATAAAATGGCTGGGGAAAGAAATTTCAGCACTGTCAGGACACCAAGCAAGACTCGCAGGACCTGACATAGAACGCTCTGGTAACATCATGTATTCAAGCAATGTAACGACATTGTAAACGCAGCTTTGTAACATATAGAAGTTTAATGCCCCTGAAAGACAAGGGACAACACGCTGCACTTCCTATCATCTCACAGGTGTCTCACATCATTCTATAAAAACACATTTCCCACTGTAAACATAAATAACCTTCATTTCTATCTTGCATATGAAGCCCAACCACTGGGCTTATGCAGTTGACACAGCTCAATCACTCCCACTGGCTCAGCACCTAAACAAAAGCAGGCCAAGTGGACTGTGAAGCAATGACTGGATCTTGCGCTGCAGTCAATAAAATGGATGCTGGACACCATTGGGATACTTGGCATGCTCTGGATTAAATAATGGCGCACTCAAAAAGCAATGATGGGTCTAACTACCTGAGACCCTGGTTACATTTGATAAACATGAGATTTTCGAATGTGACCCCATTAAGCCGAAAATCGGCAGGGTTGGCTACCTTGCCACCCACACGGCACATGCGGAGGATGTGCGCCGCTGTGGCCGGCACACTCAGGAGCCGGGTGGCCAGCTGAGCCAACTTTGGGTACTGACCCTGGTGTTGGCGCCAAAAGTCAAGGGGGCACCCCTGTCTCGGGCAAGCACGGCGTCGCCAGGTAACTGCTCACCTCCCAGCACTGGGGAGCAGCTTGGTGCTGAGGACCCTCGGCAGAGGACCCTCCCCCTGGGCTCATGTAGCGAAACAACTTGCTCTGGCGGCGCTCGCACGGGGGCTCGTCACACTCAGGGTGGCGACGTTGTGTCTCGGTCACCGTCTGCCTCTTGAACTTTGGTGCTTAGCAGTGCAGTCAACCTCTGCCGCTCTTCCCCCTCTTGTGCGCACCAGCGAAGCTTGAATCGCGGGTCCAGCATGGAGCACAGCGCGAAGGTCTCACTCCCTTCGAACTTGGATAGGTGAGTGGTGAGGGCTGCGGCAAGGCGGCTTGCCGCCGACACGAGCCGGAAAGGCCGAGCCGCTTCGAGATGGGCACGCAGCCCGCGGATGCAAGGCACCACGTAACTTGCTGTGATACGGCCTTCACCACGGCTAAGGTGAAAGGCCTCTTCGAAAGGCTCCATGAGCTCCGAGAGTTCCCGGAGAGTCTCAAGGTCGTCGGGCGTGAAGCCCAGGGCAGGTGCAGCTCCCTGCAGGACCTCAAGGGGTGAACCGGCAGTGGCACGAACCACCCGCAGCTGCCCGTGCCAAGTGGAGCAGCCGGACTCGACCGCTTGGCGGACTGAATCCAGAGTCCCTTGTGGCAGGCCTCGAGCCAGCTCAACAAGTCCACTGACCTGGGCACATGATATGTTCAAGAGATATATACATTGCAGCACATGAAATTTCATGGTCTTAAGAAATGGTGCAGCAAAAGAGCCACTGTGCAGCTGCACTACAGCAATTAATGTAGAAGCAGATGTGAAATCTAATGTAAGCAAATTGAACTGAGCTTGTGACAGCTTCTCTATTTAAATATATGCCATAGAATGAAAACTATAATTAAATAAATGAAAAAAGAAAAACACTGCCCAAGCACTCCGTACAGATGGTTAACCAGTGAAGCTGAAACGTGCGACCCCGTTGTTAAGCAGTGGGTTAATCCCGACAATGTATTGAAGCGTTTCTCAATTATTGGTTACATGTTTGTGTTTCTAGTGGAACGCAAGTGCCAATGGCAGGCAGATGCTGCTAACCACGACGCCGAGCTAACTCGAGATATCGAATGCATGCGACAACGGTGAGCTGAGGAGCCGGCGTTGCGGGCAGAGCAGGTACGACGCAGAGAACGACATCACTAACGGCGCTGCCAATGGCGGGCCCGCTTGAGTGCCACATAGAGAACGACGTAACTGACGGCGCAGCCAATGGAGATGTTTCGCGAAACATGCGACGAACAGTTTTTCGTTTCGCCTAGCCATATACAGCTTTCGCTGTAAAAAGTGATATGGAAACCTGACCCATGCTTACAGCCTCAGTACAATGCTGGCCTCCACCAACAAATGTGTGTAACTATAGGACTACCCAATACACTGTACCTATATGCTGCAATACACTGTAAAGGTGTATGTATTCACATGATCGAACAAATTGCGATATAACCTTTCGTATTGTGTGTCACGAGGTCATGTTACCCGTTCCGGCTGTGCCGACTTGATCCCTGCGGAGTGATCCGTGATATGCTCGAAAGCCAAATCACCATTGGGATTTTCGGCAAGAGATGTACTGATGGCGAAACATCTGGCAGCAACCATCTTCAATCCAGCCTAAGTTGCTCACTGAATTGAAATGAGCGAAACCGACATGAGCTCACACTGTTAGCTCAATGGCCGTTAGTGAATGCATGCAGCGTTCCGATGTGTCTGTGCTGTCTGCTTTTCTCTGCTGTTGTGTGAATGCTATACTCTATTTCACTTCATTTATCAATACTGTTCGCCCATTTTTTAGGCGGTTACAGGGTGGTAAATATTTCTTACAATGCAGAAAGTACACTGACAATCACAGCCTTAGGCATCTACAGTCGAGTGCAAAATTTTAGAGATCACGGGAGCGGCGACTAAGCTGCATCGCTGTGCCTTCTGACGGCTGCGCGCCTAAGTTTGAGAGCGCATACTGCGCACGCATGCCCTTTTTATCTGCCAGCCTGCTCGTTCGGTTGCTTCAACCGCGCGCGCACCGGAACGCGGGAGAGAGCACAAGGTGCCACTTCTGCAGTCACCGTAGAATCGTAGAGTGCAAAAGACATCGCTGCTTCCTGACCTTATCACATAATTCGATTTCAGAAAAAGTGACGCAAAGCATGTGTTCCGCACTGTGTAACGTCTAGAAGCAAGGCGCAGAGGGTGGCGCGCTCCTAGCGCTGCCAGTACAAATGAAGTGTTTTCGTCACGATATGATGATATCAT
This sequence comes from Dermacentor silvarum, assembly GCF_013339745.2. NCBI lineage: Eukaryota > Metazoa > Arthropoda > Arachnida > Ixodida > Ixodidae > Dermacentor > Dermacentor silvarum. The sequence goes on along the minus strand of NC_051161.1, from coordinate 33,273,233 downwards.
CACTCGGGCGATTCCATGGCAACTGAAGAAGTGGCACCTTGTGCTCTCGCTCGAGTTCCGGTGCGTGCGTGATTGAAGTGACCAAACGAGCAGGTTGGCAGGTAAAAAAGGTAGGCGTGCGCAGTCCGCGTTCTTGAACTTAGATGCACAGCCTTCAGAAGACGCAGCAATGCAGTTAAGTCGCCGCTCCCATGGACTCTAAAACTTTGCACTCGACTGTACACCCCTGAGCAAAAGAATACGGACCACAGGATTTCTTCGTCATTAACATGCACAAACTGAAACTGACAAGTGTACTGGAAAGTTCGCAGTGCCAAGTTTGAACTGCAGTCTTTAAGTTCAAGTTACATTCACAGGCAGAGGAGAAAATCGGCTTTATCGCGCAATCCCTGGTCCGTATACTTTTGTGCACGGGTGTACATACAAAAAAAAAAAAAAAAAATGCACAACCTGCGGCTCGCAACAAAATTCAAATGCGGCAGTAGGAGCACACACAGCAACATCAATATTTCTGAGTAGTTGAACTTTGCTACAAAAGAACTGTCATGGTTAATTTGGTAGGTCAAGGTAAAGGTGTAGAGATTTCTCAAATGAACTGATAGAGTCTGTTAGCATTATGTGTTGTGGCAGCGAGTTCCATTCTTCAATTGTTCATGGGAAGAATGAATATTTGAATTTGTTCGTCCGAGCTTGGAAGGTTGCAAGTTGTTGGTTGTGACTGTTCCTCAATGTTTGGGCCGAGTGATGTTTTATGTACAGCCCAGTGCTCAAGTTAAAGATTTGTAGTTCCGTGCAGCAGAGCCAAGGTTACACGACCTGTGAGTGCAGATTCTTGTGTAGCAAGATGTAGTGCCACAGTTCGGAACCCGTTGGACAACTAAATGGCCTTGTCAAGTGGTTTTGTTGGCAGGTGTTTAGATTAAAGCTTCTCTGCTGGTCGCAGGGCAGCTTATTATCTGTTCTTTGATAACTGTCAAAATGAAAACGTGCAGAGAACAAAAAGCAATGCTACGGTACAGACATTAATTTGCATTTAATAAGTACAAACAATTAATTGATTTGACAATGGCTAAATTCATATGTGTAGTCGGCGCAGCCACAACGCCGCAGAGGACTCCCACCTGGGTAGTGCTTTGTCCTTCGGAAAAATGGCTTCTGCAGACTTACTTGTGTGGTATCGTTCCAAGCTGCTCTTTTACGCGAAAGAAACAAACAAGTTGGTATTGGACATGCTTAGAACAGTTCGGAAGGAATGCGGTATACCTGCAAGAATTCTGATTAAGAAAATGGCTGCACTGACGAATATGAGTGAGCGCATCGTGCACAAGTTGATGTTACAAGAGGGATCAAGAGATGGCACCACCATCCCAAGCGACACACTGGCCGAGTGCTCTTTCTGAACCCTACGCTTCCACTGTTTCTGCAACCCTCCGTCTCCTTTGCATCATGAATTATATTGAAGACACATGCTTTTTTGGTGTCAGAGTGAACACAGAGCGAATTTTCTACCGCTGCTATCACAACAGCTGATCTCGCTGCACAGTTGCAGTCTCAGTAGATGCTGCAGCCACCTGCGCTGTATCGCTTGCCGCTAGCAGACGATATGTTCGTCCCCCTGATCGGCTGAAGAAGCCTTTAGCTTCCACTGTGCTGCAAGGAACTACTGAAACAGAGTATAGCTATGAAGTGATCCAATGTGCGTCATATGTCTTGTGACTAATACATTCGCAATCACGTCCAAAGTGTGAATCCAGCTTAATATGTGTTTTGCAAGGATATGATCTGTCACCATCTCCATATCTGGCACAATAAAGGATGGCATCTGCTCACATAAAACTATATTTCTGGATAACCAATTAAGTGTGGGGGGAGGAACGGTGGAGAGGTGCACTCAGTCAAAATTGAATAAGGCGACGTCTGCAGCCCACCAACCTTGTTGACCGCTGCCTCAAGATGAAGGTCCTCTAGTAGGCCATCAGCCACGCAAGTCTGCAGCGCTTCTGCAAAGCACCCCAAACCTTCCACAAAGAGTGGCCCAAGATCCTTAGAGTCCAGATTCAGCAAGTTGCCTGGCAGAGGCCTCCAGTCCCCGTCGCTGGCCCCCGGCAGAGCCCCTGCTGACCCTGGCAGAGCAGCACCTTCTTCGCAAGCTGAGAAGCCAGGGAGGCACGTCTGAAAGCTGCGAACCACGCCTGCCGCAGCGTACACAGCAGCATGTGCCACTTTCTCGCCCAGCCCATACTGCGCCAGTGCTTCGGCCATCAGCTGCTGCACGCTCTCGGCCGGGTCAGCGTCCACAAAGTAGCGGCCGGCCAGGAACACAGTGCGCAAACGCCAGTTGAGGATGAAGTGTGCCGACACACTCACGCAGGATGTGGATCCGAGCCAGACATCCTGAGAGAGGTGCACAGAGAAAACAGAACAGCCATCAGAATGACATCCTTGCTCATCCTCATTACCTTCTGCTTAGCAGAATGAACATTGCCACAGATCTTATATGTGCCTGCATAAATTTCAACAAACATTGTTTCCATGAGGATCCCTTTCGTACAAGTTCCTGATTCCCCCTTCAGAATTGCAAACACGTAGCCCTTAAGTCTGGAATAAAAGTACATGCAACTGTTACTGTTATTTGACACTGTTTGAAAGACTACTACTCGCATACCCCTATTTATCTCTTGTGCTGATTAAAAAAAAAATAGTGCATGTGCACATTAAGTTAAGCACACCTGACTTCTGTTGATGCGAAGGTAATTCAAACTCTTTTTCAATTTGACCATGCTTATAAGTGCTATGAGCTCCCGATGCTTTTTAAACGCACCTTTTCAGTTCAGGTTCAGGTACTAAAGAGCAATTTTGTATGTCCCATTGGGGTAGCACAAACAGAATTCAACTGTACTTGGAAGCGCAGTGCCTGGAGTTAGTGAAGCACGAGCAGAAGGGTCAATTGTCAGAGAAATTCTCTTTGGCGTCTAAGCTGCGATGCCTTGCTCAACTTCCAAATTAAATTTTCCATCTAGAACATCACCAGCCTGCTTTATAATACATATGCACACTGTGTTAAGATTTAATTTGTTGTTACAATAGTTGCATAATAGTTAAAATGAGCCTTTTAGTACCTTTATAGTGATGCCAAGTGCTCATTGCCACTTTGTGCGACTCTAATAATGATTGATGGGATTTGATGATAGATGGATCGGGTCCACAAGCTGCAATATGTGGGCTACAGCCAAAAGCTGTGTGCAAGTTGTGATCCTGTCATAGTGCCACTCTTAGAGCTACCTCCATCAGCCATTAAGTTTTGCATGCATTGAAATGTACCTTATAAACTTATTACTCCCTTTATGATGCATTAGCATCAAGGCGTTCATCTGCTTTCCTACTAGCACCTTCCCACATTCACTAGCATTAACGTCTATATACACTCAAGGCTGTGGAATGCATGTTATCTAAGCTACGGTGGTAGGCACAAGTGGTACTCCTAGTGTTCCAAAGAAGTGGAGAACTAGGTTGCGGTAGTGGCAGTGGCACCTAGTCTAAAGTGAGCTCTGGTGTTGCAACATTGCCTTTATACTTCCAACAATGGGTGCAAGGTTGTCTATTAAATAAATACGGCAGTACGAGAGCACAGCATTCTGAAACTTTTCAGCTTACCCTTCAACAGACGACACTCATCAATGACATATTTGATTCTGATACTATATCATATTCTGATCACTCTTACACTACCAGAGTAAGTAACCTAAAAGAACAAGCACGTCTACCTAGTCTTCAAGTTCTCCGCAAAATCGCAAGGTTTTCACTGTATAACAAATTTTTTCATGTTTTGCCCCATTCTTCTCCTATCAATCCAGCTCATCGCATCTCTCAACGCTTCTTTCTGGGGTTTTATGTGCCAAAACCAGTTCTGATTATGAGGCACGCCGTAGTAGAGGGCTCCGGATTAATTTTGACCTCCTGCGGTTCTTTAATGTGCACTACAACGCAAGCACACGGGCGTTTTTGCATTTCGCCTCCATCGAAATGCGGCCGCCGCAGCAGGGATTTGATCCGCGACCTCGTGCTCTGCAACGCCTTAGCTAACTGAGCCACCGTGGCGGGTGCATCTCTCAACGCATCAGCTATGATAAAGCTGTATACCCCCACATGACCGCACCATCACGCACCTTCAGTCGTTCTTTGTCAAGACGGCCATCGACTGGAACAGTCTTCCCTCAAACATCGTCCTTCACGTCAACCCTGTTCAGTTCAAAGCCGCCGTTGAGTCACCCTTTGTAAACATCAACTAACTTTTTTCCGCCCACCCCTCATGCAAAACCCTGTGTACAGGGTCCTTGAGGTACTTTCAATAAACAAACAAACAAACAAACAAACAAACAAACAAACAAACAAACAAATAAATAAATAAATCTTTATTAAAATGGCAGGCAGCAGGCCATTGTGGAAAAGAAGAAAGAGATGGAGAAGTTTTGTGAATCATATTACCACTCAGTGCATGGCATATCCCCCGTGGTCGGTTTGTGCCTTCTACAATGCATCATCACCACCATTATATGCTAGAGATTCATAATGAAACAAAAGATGTTTTTCTTTTTAAAGAAAAACTTGTGTTCCAAACCTGTGTAAGGGCAACACTCTGTGCCGTCTCCAGCAGCAGCATGGCACGCTGTTGCAGCCCCCAGCGGCGGCCAGGCAGCAGCCCGTAGACCAGCTGCGATGCCGTTGGTGGCTCGTAGCTTGAGTCGAGCAGGCTCAGCAGGCGTCGGAACTCACGCGTGTCCACAATGCCCGGGTCGAGCAGGCTGCCTGCCAGCAGGCTGACCAGTGCGTCGGTCACTTGCTGCTGCCGCTGATCTACGTACTGCTGCACTGAGCCGAGCTGACTGCTTCCGCTGCTGCCCATCAGCTGGGGCACGCTAGCCACATCCATCATCCGGCCAGCGCTGCCATTGTCATGATACACACCAGGGTGCTTGCGCTGCATGAGAAGAAAAAGTTGTAAAGTTGGCACATTAACTTTATCTGGTGGTCTTTTTTTGCTTGAGTATGTAAGAGTTGACTCAGTAATTATACAATACCATTTTAGCTACATACTACAGCACGTGGCAAACGACTGCTTATTTCCATGGGGTGACTTGTTTCAGTATTCATTCACGTGAATTCTGTACCTGCCATGATATCATTAGGATGACATGTTGTTGCAGTGACCATACAGAGCTATCTGGAATCAGAAATTTGTTGCAGTTATTTCCTAAATATGAGCATTTCAAAATTTTATTATTAGTTCCCTCTTTGGACTTATAGACGTCTGTCTGTGAGTTGTAGAATGCAGAGGTTGGAGCACAGCTATGTATCTGGAAGTTAGGCATCCTATGCAACATCAGACATGCTGAACGTGCAGCACGTGTTGGGCCACGGAGTCGGAGGCACCGTCCTCTCTAAGGTGTGTGTGGCTATGTGGCCACACAATTCTTTTCCTGCATAGTACTTGACAGCAGCATGAGCTGCATCCAAGCAGAAAGCGGCAGCTGTCACTGCATAAGACCCATCACCCCACAAATCCCTGCAAAAAGCATTTGGACATGTTGGTAACATTGAAATTGCATGCATTAAGTGGTGCTGTCATAAAATTAAGTAACACTTACAATTTCAGGGGATTAGATAGGGAAAATACAATCTGCAAGGAAAACTGTGCAGTTGCGCAGTTTGGGAAATCCAAAGCGATTTCAAGAAGCATGGGCTGTTTGCCTGTTGATAGCCTCTTGACACTTTTCTGAACCATCTGCTATTACAAATACTGGTACACAGCTTTCACTCATAGTTATTCTCCTACTTGTGGTTCGATGATAATGGCAGCATGCATGTACCACATGCACGTACCAAAGCACATAGCAGCAGTAGTAGCATGGTATCAAATGAACAGTGCACACATGCTGCCTTGATACTGGTGCTCAGGCAAACATTTACCTTACACACCGATTGAAAACCGTGGAACATTGGTTGTATATGGGCTTAGAAATTATAAAAAAAGGATTGAAGAGGAACAATTGGACTTGATCAGTCAAACTTTTGATCAAAATAACAATTGTGCTGGTGTCATGTAGCAGAAAGCAACTAAAAGTCATGCTCAAATGCAAAATGTATAAGCTCCGTAGAAGTACAATCATGTAGTTCGACTACATCGGCTATAAATGGGATTGAAAAGGAGCAATAGAACTTGATCAGTCAAACTTTGACCAAACTTGCAATTGTGCTTTTGTCGCATAAAAAGCAACAATATTCAAATGCACGAAGTTATAAGCCCCCTAAATACATTACATGCAGTTTGGCTACAGTGGTAATAGCAACCTATGATTTATGTGGCAGCTTGACACTAAATATTCTTATTTTAATATTCCAAGAGCATAACCAAAGAATAAAAAAACGACAGTAGCCGAAGAAAAAGAACTGGGGGGAAAATGACTTTCATTACAGTATGAGGGCGGCGGGGATCGGCGAATTACACGCGCCGGATTCAATTACGTCGCTCCCTAATTAACGCGGTATTTGCTGCGCCGCGCCAGGAGAGAGGATAATTAGGAAAAACTAATTAAAACTATACTATCGATTGGGGCACCAAATGTCGCGGCACGCCTGCGTGTCGATCGCAACTGCGTCCCTGAAATACGTGTCCTTCCCTAGAAGACATTACTATCCAGCTTCTTCTAGACATGCGGGCTCTCGCGTTTACAGGTTTGCCTTCCCGCACTTACGAAGATCAAACAACCATCAAGTGCTACACACAACGGGCGGGCGCTGAAGGCCTTCCCCGCAACGTGCGCAAAAGAAACTTCCCTGCGCTAACGATGCGCGACTTGCAGTAAACTATCAAACTATAACGACGCGTGAGGCTGGACGCGACAGCAGAGAAAAATACAAAATCCGAGACGCATAGAGACAAAGGGGCATCAATTAATTAAGACCACCGCCGCAGCTACTGCGTCGCAGAGGCAGGAACCCCTGTGTTTACGCCGACAACCGCGGAGTGCTCGACTCATCCGCGCCCGTTCGTCGTAGGCGATTGTCACGACTTGAAACAAAACAACGATAAGCCGCGTGCCTAGCTTGCCAGATGTCCGACGCGCGTGCCAGACACTGGGGGAGACCCATCATGTCATTATTTGCACAAGCGGCTTTTTAACGACGCTCCCTAGCCGAACTACGGGGTGAGAAACGACCGCGCTGCGCCGACAGGCCGGCAAACGTTGCACGTATCAGAGGGACTTGCCTTCATGTGCGATATCAGGTTCGATGTGGCTCGGCGGGACGCGCTGATGGAGGTGTTGCAAACTTTGCATATCGCCCTGAAGTTTCCTTCCTCGGGCAGCGGAAACTCGGTGACATAGTACTCGAAGATTGGCGGCCGGCCGCCGCACCGGTTCCAGCTGCCTAGGGCCATGACGATCACGTTCCTAGCGCCGGTCGCATACGCCCGACGTTGGCCGACACTGCAGGTAACGGTTCGGAGCTGAGCCGGTAGCCTGCGTCCTCCCGACTGTCATTATTGCGTTAGGTTTAGGGGCAGCAATGAAGAAGCCATCATCAAATTTCCCTTACGCGACCTCATTGGCTGTTCGCGGGAAAATAGCGTTGCTCAACGCGAACGCCTGACAGGACACTCGTCTGGAAATAACGGCCACCGGGTGGACGCGTTCTCGTTGTGCGGCTTATATGCGGCGAAGTCTATCCTGCGTGGTTCCTCTCGTTGATCGCCACCATGGTTGTTCACGTTATATTCACTCCATTGAAAACTTTTGAATACCACATTTACTCGTTTAAGAGGCAAACCTTCCTTGCGTATTCTCGACAGATGGATGGATGGAAAACTTCTCGACAGATCGCATTTTTAAATGAGTCGGGTTTGCGGCTACGTGATGACACCGCGACCGTTAACATAACGCACAGTATGAAACCGCTAGTGGCTCACAGGGAAATCTTCTATTCGCTATTTTTCGTCGCTTTCTATTGACCCTTTTCGCGGCGATCCCGTGGGCGCTGCCATGTTTGATCACGTGGTGACGCGTCCATTGCTTGCCTCAACTGCCTCCGTTGCCTCCTTGTTTACTATGGAAGCTTATGACGCCGGCGCGGCTTAGAAAACCTCTGTTTTCGGAGATATCGTAGACGGTGACTAGGTGGACGACACGATCGCTTTGATCACAGCATCAGAGAACATGCAAAAGCGCTTTCGGAGCTGATTAAGCCATGTCCAAACGGCGCAAGCAGCGTATATAGTGTTTGTTCTAAAAGCGGGGCTAAATATGTATCCCAAGCAATCCAAACGTTCCGCTCATGAATTCAGTCAGGATTAGTGTGTTTTGCTCTTTGTTCTTTATTTGGCAAATATTTTGATGCAGTGGCTTGACAGTTTCTGACTCATTGAAGTTCCTCGATCTGGCTACTATCTGATTATTTTCCGCCTAATCGCTCGCGCGTGTGCTCAGTTCCGATAGATTTGTTCTTTCTGCGCACGAAGCTTGAAACGTAGCTGTTTTTTACATTGTAATACCTTGTAGCAAATATATATTACAGCTAGTAACTCGCTTACGCTTGTGGACCGTCACGAAACATTCAGCTTCGACCATTCGTGCGCCATCGGTGTAGTCCGTCATTTATTGTACGTATACAGTGCACACATATTCAAGCATGAGCCCATTCACTTATTCTTGATACGTCGGCGATAGAGTGGGCGTAAGTTTTCCTGCCATTTGAGACAGGTGTGAATGTGCACGAAACTTACTATGACAGGAAGCGGCGCTACTCCCTTTGTCATTGTTTAACGAGTGGTACTACTCACTCTTGCCGACGTTCTGGGTATGAAGCCCTTTCTTTGAAGGTGAGCGATACAAGGCTGGCGGACGAGCAAATTTCTGTATCCTCGAGGAAAGCCGTACATCTCGAAGTGCCAGTAATACGTTTGGACAGTTGCAGCAGCGGTCCGCGAACTTGGCCACACAGATATCATTCTATTCCTTAACATGCCAGTCACTATTTTTGCAGCCAACTATTGCAGACGTCTTCAATCCACATGATTCAATCTAGTATGATTGGAGCACAGTGTGTTAGCGAAAACTCAGTTGCATATCCGACAGCTGATTGCACAGAAGCGACGTAGAAGCGGTAATGGTTTCGTATTCGTGCGCGGTCGCTGAGGAGAGGTATGGCGCGTAATGGCGCGCCGCCGTGAGCGCCATCTCGTTTCTCTAAAACAAACTGCTCCGCGAAAAGGGTCAATATGTCCGTCGCTGAACATAGCTTACTCTGGATCCCGCACTGATTTGAGCGCCTTTTTGTAAAACTTTTTGTAACTTCGCAGGACTTGGTGCAGGACTTTCACAATTGTGAGCCGTACACAAGAAACCGCGGTATTTGTGCGGTTTTCGAGTTGATCTGCCTATGAATAAACCAGTTGGACTCATGCATATCTTGAAGCCCTGCGATTCTATCATCGTCCTGCGAAATTACAGACTAGAAGACGATCATTTCCTCGCTTTCTTGTTCTGGCCTGAGGCTTCACTTGGCCAGCTGCTCTCTAAAATCTTGATTTAGCATCACACGCAACTGAAATGTAAAAGAGATCACGTTTTCACACATCATTAGTTGCTACGGGCTCTTTCCTGCTTGAGCTGTTGGAGCCTGAGGGTTCTCGCAAACTGAAAACGCGTAGGCTAGCGTGTTGTACTTACTGTACGCACATTCGGTTTGGATAACGGCTTGTCTGTGCACGCGGAATTAAGTGCTCGCCTCAAACATACAGCAAATATAAATCTTAAGTTAGATTAATGAATTGCGCTCATATGTAATCCCATATATGTCAGTCTCACCGTCGGCAGTGGATTCGAGTGCCAGAAATTATGTGAAAACAAAAGAAGGCTTGCGGTATCACTTTGAAATTACCGCGCCTGCTCTGCGTCGCGATTGGCCAGTTGCACTGCTACTAAAAAATTCAGCGGCGATTTCGCCGTAAAGCCGTAAATGCGTGATCGTTACGTCGCACCTCGATCTTTGAGGTCCCGGATCCATGATTTAAACAGTGTTCACCACATTGCAAACCATTGTCAAGGAGCTCACTCGACACATGTCCTGCCACTTCGAGAAGCAGCAACCGACAGTATATATATATATATATATATATAGAGAGAGAGAGAGAGAGAGAGAGAGAGAGAGAGTCGAACCCGGATATATGGAATCTGAACAGCTACCTAAAAAGCAAAAGCTGGACCGAAAATTTTCGCGTCAGTATTACTCCTTGAACCCCTGGAGGAATGAACCGAGTTGGCGCTGAAACTCGGTTTCGATAAATGCCATTTGTTTGGTTGGATATGCCATAAACAATATAAATAATTACTCCAACTAGACAGGCTAATTCTGTCAAAATGTTTGGCTTATACAGTCTGCTCTGTCTGTGTACTCTAACTTGCCCCGTGTATTCGTACGATGCTTCACATGGTTTGTCTTCACAGCCGAGTCGTTGTCAGGGCATCCTATGTTGGCCTCTTGGGTTAAATATGGTTTTCAGGTCATCCAAGCTTTAAGAACTTTGTTTCATAAGAGGAAACTTATGCATAAAGTAATTTCGGTGATGTTTGTGGCATTCAGGAGAGAACGCTAAAATATATCGAATGTCGGGGTCAGATTTAATGTCGTCGCGATCTTTAAAAAAAACTGCCGAGCATCGAAAAAAAAAACCATAAAGTTTTATACGTAACTACGCACTGAATCTATCGCACTAAATAAATTATGACTTTCAAAGGCTGACAAAATTGACGCATATACATTACCTTGGACCATACAATTAATTTGCGAATAGGTCTTTTGCAATACTCCCGTAAAGAATATGTGATGATTTCACGTAATCTGTACACTAATATATCGTATTTGTCCATTTTAGGCCCACTCGACAACATGCAAAAGAAGTATTCAATTTGCTCAGCGATTAAAAAAAAAAAAAAAGTTTTTTTTTTTCTGAGGCGGAGAGGGGGGGGGGGGGGGGAAGTGTTTTGGCAAAAAAAGAAAACGGTTAGATTAATGCCCTGCTGATAGAATTTAGTTTCTCACTTAGATGCAAAAAATAAATTCCTGCAGTGAATTGGGGAGGAGGGTATTTGCTATTTTCTGTTTGACATATACTGCATTTGCGATATATACTTCTCGATTATGTCACAATTCCAGGCAACAGTTCACTTTGACTTTCAGCTCCGTAATAAAGTGACTTTTTTCCTGTTCGTACACGAACAGGAGGAACAGTCACGGCCAAGTAGAGCGCTCTTTGGCATGTCCAAGCCACACCAGAGTCCTTTAATAGCTATTGAAGGGCACTGACCACACGTTATTCAAAGGGCTTGTTTTACACTCGCGCTTGAGTGGGGAAATTCGACTCAGAGAGAGAGAGAGAGAGAAATAGTTTAATGGAAGCCGGCGATGTGGGGCAAATACTTGTCCCGACACGGTCGAGCCGGTCGGTGCACGGACCCTTCGTAAAAACTGGGTTTTGTCCTTGGCCAATCAGAGCTGACAAGATGGCGAATTCGACAATGTGGCGAAATTTGATAGCGTCCAGAGCAACGCCCCCTAATCGCTAGAACCAAGCGCTCATGCAGACAAATAATATCTTGGTGGAGCACACATCGTAGACATTCTGAAGTCATGAACAGCAGCTTGCCGTATAATCTTGAAAAAAAAAAATATATACAGAAGCTCCGCTGGAGTTGTCTAAGTATGCGTAAGCGTACCCCCAAATTTCAGTTGGCCCACCCGCAAATTTAAAGTTGGCTCACTCCAAAGTTTCGAGTTGGCCTCACTCCGAAATTTTAAGTTAGCCTGCCCCCAAATTTCTGTTGGGCCACCCCAAAATTTGAAATTGGCCCACCCCCAAATTTAAGTTGTCCCATCCCCAAATTGACGTTGGGCCACCCCTAAATTTCAAGCTCAGGCACCCCAAAATTTTATGCTGGCACACCCCCAAATTTCAAGTTGGCCCACCCCTACTGTAGGCTTCCCATGCCTTTTTTTTTATGGAGCCCTATATGGATCCCTATGAGTATGCATAAATCTGATCATAGGGGTATTCTCTCTGATCAATTGTTTTTTGTTTCAATTGTTCCTTGTAACTTATAAAGCTACCAACCATCTACATTTAAACTATTATAAAGATTTAATCTTAACTTCGCAAATTACGCATTTTTGTGCAGACACAAGGCATTCCACTTGTCATGTGGAGGACACATTTTGCTGGGGTACTCGCCAAAGAATGCTTAGGCATTAATAAATTAAAAAAAATATGAAGGAAAGCATTCTTTGCGCTCTGCTTGCAGATGAGTCCGAGCTCCGGCGGATCGCGAAGCACCTGCAGGAGGTCATTGTGAAGCTCAACTCGACGCTGGTGACCCTGCTGCGACAACGAGACCGGCAGCTGACCCGCAGGGGCCACCACTACGACCTCGTCACGGCCGTCCTGCAAGCGGTGTCGCTCAAGAGACGTGAGTGACTCAGCACAATTTAATTTCGTGGTATAAAGCGTGATATTCAAACGTTTTTCATTTGCGCGAAAAAGTACGCAGGGTAAAATTTGTCCCCTGACTTGGAAATAATCAATTATTAAGGCGAAAGCTTTATATGTCTCATCTTGCAATCGACCTTAAACGGCCTTGAGCGAAAACGCGTCGACGACACGAAAGGTACAAAAAAATGGCCGATGGCGTAAAGAGTAAAAACACGTCAAGAAATGCTCGGATTGACGTCAGATTTCTCAGTGACTCACTACACCAACCCGGCATCGTGTCTTGCCTATATGCAAACGCTCACGCAACAATTTTGACGGTGTGCGGGTCACCTTCGCCATCGTCTTCTATGAGTAAGCAAATGAAAAAGATGAGTAAGGGGGATGACTAAGCAAATTAGACTAAGCAAATTAAGGGGGTCAATCTTTAATGCATCGGCACTTGGGCTTTTGCCTTCAAGTCGTCTTATAGGGATAACGTAAGAGACCATGTGAATTTTTGTTTTGATTCTGACTGACACCTCGAGCCACTGAAGGGGCGATTCAACAAAAAAATTGTCAGGCATGTTCATTAACCTTTTACGACACTATAGTACTAACATTTTAATATATTTTTCATTCGTGTAGTATAACAAATTGGAATAAGCTACCTTTATCCTTTGTGACTGGCATTCAAACCATTCTAGATGTCTACGCTTGATGAACATTCTGGGTTCGCAAGATGCAGTTTGTGCGGTTGCATCGCTTGTCATGTTTGCCTGTTGTATTTCTTTCTTTCTTCTCCTGCCTCTTTCTTTTTTTTTTGCGTGTATTGAATTTTGTGTACCGCTTGTTATTGCTTGTATCTATGCCCTCTTGCCAGGGTCCAATGTTGGCGTGCAGCAATTGTTAAATAAAGAAAAATGCAGTTTTATTCGTTCAGAAACATTCTCCAACCGATCTCAGGCTGACAGATGCCACGAACAGCAAAAGAAAGACCAAGAAATATATCCTCGAATGAAACAAATAGTTCAATTACTTGTAACCGATGTGACACTTCTGGAATCGGAAATAACAAAATATATACGCATACAGCGCATGAACGCGCGATAAACATAAACGTTAAACATTATCCACATCACAAAGTTTTATACGATGCCAAATAAAAAAAAATAGTAAAGAAATAAGAAAAGAAACTAGCAGACCACGTTTACGATCTATAGAGTAATAAGTAAGGGCTGAACATTTTTTAAAGCGAAGCTTTATAGGCTCACAAGTGTCAGCGGGGGTGGTGGTGTCACGCTGAAAAGTGGGCCGATCCTGGTGATAGTGCAGAAAGAATTCGAGCTCAATGGCACGTACCCAGGTGGGCTCACCCTTGAACTACCCTTGTCACACGTGGGACCCGAAGAGACAAAATCACCAGCCCTTCCCCTGTCGAGGAAATGGGGGTAAGCGAAGCGTGTCCGAATCTAGCATGAGGGCTTCCGAAGTCCAGGCGAAACGTCAGCGAAGAGCCGCGGACCCCGAGTTGCGGGAGCGCGATGTTGAGCCCAAACGTCAGCGAAGAGCCGCCAACCCTGAGTTTATAGGGCAAACGAAGCGGAACGCCTGCGACAGCGTCGTCTTGCCACAAGCTTCGCTTACCCCCATTTCCTCTACAGGGGAAGGGCTGGCGATTTTTTTATCTAGCATTTTTGTATACATATCCTTCATCTTTTTTTTCCCCCTTCAAAATCTACATTGTATAGCTACCTATAAATGCAAGAGATCCGGTCACATCAATTTCTTCTTTGCTTTTTTTCCACCAGTACTCTAAACGTCTCTTGCTTATTTCGACTGCCTGTCAGTTGACGGTTCCGTCCACTTAAAACCCAAGTGCTTCTGGAAGGTGTACGTTACCTGCGGTTATCACTGGGTGAATTCCTTCGCATTCCATTAGGATGGGTTGAGTGCTCTTCGGATTTTGGCTGCAGCATCCACATGCCTAATCTAGTTCCGAATATTTGCTCCGGTATATTTTTGTCCTTAGGCAACCGGCTCGAGCCTCAAATAACAAGACACTGCCCTTTGTGTTATCGTACAGATTTTCCCTTCCAATTTCTTTCTTCTCCAATTAACATCCAAATTAACTGTCTCTGTTTCTCTCACTTTCTGATGACTCCTGGTTGTCTATTTGCAGTTTCAATTCCCCTGCTTGGTTGCCAACTTTCTTGACCTCTTCCTCCATTCTGTGTCAACGCTCTTCAAGTACAGATACATGTGCACTTTAGCCACCCATTTATTTTTATTCATGTTCAATGAACCAACTAAACTTGGAGACAGATAAATTATCAGGCACAGCCGTCAATCACATGGCTGTGTTGGGCAATGTCTTTTTCCTGTAAGTTTGGAGAAACCGATACCTGGCTTAGCTACAGGTATTGCACTACAGGTATAAGAGGCGGGTTTATCGTGAGCAGAAACAGTGAATTTCGGCAAATAAGAAAAGCTACTCCCATCATCATCATCACTGACAGAAGCTGACCCCCCTAAAAAGAAAAAACCTGGATCCGCCCCTGGCGGGTGGTTGTGTTTCTATTGTAATTGACAGGTATAACGAAAACGCATAATGAACGAGGCTTCGGTGGTACAAGTCAATACATGATGATGCGTTGACGTTATGAAACTGTGGGGCAAGGACCGAAATTTATTTTTACTCTATATTTTTTAGCGCTGTGGCTATTTATACCTTATTCTTAATTCCTTTTTGATAGATTGAGTTCACTTATGTTTTTCATTTACAACTTTTACCTCGTAGTACCCGTTAGTTTTATAAGCGAGAAGAATAAGGGGATCCCAGGGGTTCGATTGTTTTGTTAGTTAAACCACACGAAGAGAATAGACATCGATGCTAGAGATAGAACGGGGGAAATTAATTGTTGTGTTTAATTGAACTGCAGAAATAATAAGGACATAAGGTCTACGTGTGCTAGATCTAACATTGGCTCGCTAGCACTGCCAGAGCTTTATTCTTATTGCACAGATACATAAATATAAAAAAAAGGGCTAGGAGGGCTAGGAGGGTGGCCGCCTCGGCAGCTCAATTGGTAAAGCACTGCACGCGCGTAATGCGAAAGACACGGGTTCGACTCCCACCTGCGGCAACTTTTCTTTTCCTCCGCTTTAATTTCCCATTTTCCTTATGATTTCTACCTTTAAATTAAACACGACAATTAATTTCCCAATGCTTTCTCTGGCTTCGTTGTCTGTTTTCTTAATGAGGTTTGAAACTGTAAATTCTATGTCTCCTTTGGCGCTTTTTCCGGCAGCAACCCTAGTGGACTAGTTGTAGTCTACCTTTCTTTGTTCTATACTGTTCAGTGGGATTCCTCTGTCTGTACAGTTTATTTGCTCTTATACTATGCCCCAGGTTCGCGTTGCTCTAGTTACTTATTTGTAAAAAAAAAAAAAATTGTGTAAAACTTCTTTTCTGACAAATGCATTGAAAAAAGGTAGCTAATGTGCGCAATACAGCAACATATTTGTATTACAAAGGAAGTGACCTACGCAGTCAAGTGCGACTTCGAGTGAATCCGAAAGTCGACGAAGAGATACGACCAAATCATTGTTTGTCTGAACTCGGTGCTTGCAATTAGCTACTAAAGCTACGGAAATTGCGTGTTTCGTGGGTGAGGAAGAGTTCACGAGCGAGAGTGTTCAACCAACGGCGATTCACGCTTCAGTCTCCAGGTTCTAGGCTTAATGAGCTACGAAGAAGCTGGGGGCTATATTAGCTGCGAGCTCTCAGAAGTGCTGAACCGCCAGGCTCACTTCAAAGAGCATGCCGCTGCAAGCGCCGAATGTAGCAGTGCGACACGCTGTCACACTTAATAACGGCTTAACCCAGGGTGTGGGACCCCACCGGTTACGAGCAGCGCTATACGTAAGCAGAGAGAGCTGTTGCGTATGTATATACCTGCGCCAACGTGAAGTGATGAAATATAGTTAATGGTCATGGCCATGACAACATACCCCGCCTTAGTTATGACAAGAGCGATCTGTCTATAGGAGCAAACTGCTTAGCAATATATCGCATTTCTCACAGCGGCCTCATTCGCGCAAATCTGCGAGAAATTTTGGATCAGTGACACATGACACGTTTACCATTACGCACACCATATTTGTTGCCAGCGGTTTTCGTACTGTCATTGTGAGCAAGTCGCACGGTGTTTTTTTCTTCTTTTTTTTTTCTATCACTGCGCAAACAATCTCCTATTGGGAACCGAATTTGATGGTAACGCTGTAGTAGATGTAACGCTCAAAGTGCACCGCTAAAATTATGGGCAAACTAAGCAAGATATGAAGATAATGCTTGGCATAGAGAAAGTCGATAAACTGAAACTGGCATCAGCAAATTGCAAGTTCACGGGATAAGTCATACAAGTATTTGCCAAGCAAATGACACGGCCACCTTTAATCAGGTCTGTCATCCGTCGCTGTGGCTTATGTGCTATAAAATTGTGAAGATGTCGTGTCAATAAGGCCTAACGCCAACCCCCTCGTCAAGGTTATACAGAACGGTTCGCTTACGAAGTGCGCTCATATAAAGGTGAAGCGCGCGGTCGTTCATGGTTCGGCCTCCAGCACAGGAGTCATACTCAGCGTTCTTGTTATATAAAGTCCTCGCTTTCTTAGATCTCAGGCAGCGAGGTGTGGTCATTGTTTTCCTGCCGTAGTTGTTATCGTAGTAGTAACCGTCAGATAACAGCGCGTTAAAAAAAAGGGACGAACGTAGAAGAGACATACACAGCGCTGTGTATGTCTCTTCTAGGCGGTCGTCCCTTGTTTTATTACGATATCAATTATATGGACACTCCAAAGCGGATTTCTGCCGTCGGCGTCGCCGTCGCCGTGAGGTTCAGTATGACGTCAACGGCGATGAAATCGTCGCCGCGCTCCGGACGCTGTATGTGCGAGTGAAAGGGCGCGAGGGACGCGCGCTTTCATGGGGAGCGAACACACGTCGGAGAGCAAACGCGCGTTCTGCGCCGTGCTCCCTGAAGGGCTGCAGAATTAAGCGTCTCCTTCCTCCTTTACATTCACCATATATAGAGAGCAAACGCGACTTCTTCCGTGGCGCGAAAGGCCGTGGGGGGACGGGAGGGAGTGAGAGGAGGCGACGTTTAGCTGTGGCACCATATACGTATTTATATAAAAACGTTGCGAGACGAGAAGGTGGGTAAGATTTCCGACGCTGCTTGACGAGTGTCCCATTCTGATCTCGTCGAAAAACTCCGAGCCGCCCCCAGAGGCACCGGCAACAGTCACCAACGCCACGCGCGTTCGGTGCGAACGCGGGCAAAACGCCGACGGCGTCGACAACAGTTCTGCGCGTTGCTGGTGCTGCTGCATGTCCAAGTTTATACAGCGATAAAACTACTACCCCTACTCCGTATAGCTCTCTACTAATTTGCTATCGCAATTGATGCTTCGCCTTCGGGTGAAACTGCGACAAAAAATTTTTTGACTGCAGACAGACGGATATATATATATATATATATATATATATATATATATAGATAGATAGATAGATAGATAGATAGATAGAAAGTTTTGTTGCAATGCTTTGCCCTTATCACCTTTCGGTATGCGCCCGGTGATGATGAAGATACCGGGGGTAAAATGCGTGACGTGGAGGACGGACGGACGGACGGATGGATACTTCGCAATTCTCGTGCACATAAATTTGCACGAGGATTTTTCTCGGGCGATCGAGATTCAGTTATAGTTAAATATTCCGATGTATAATGGAGCAGCAACACCGTTTTGCCGTTGAAAGAGGCCACTTCCTGCATGTCATCTGTAGCAGGAAATATTGACTCCGGGTGTCCGAAGGCTAAGCTGTGTACCGTTCAAGGCAAAGAAGAGTGGGAATGTCCCGTTTTCCATAGTTGCTATTCGTGAGGTGACAGCGCGCCTGGCGCCCGTAATGGAAAGAAACGGTTTCTGCGACGCGACTGCTGGGCCAACTGTTCTGTCCGCGTACCCCGTAGCTATATACTCGTGCAAAGTGATATTGACTGCGCTGGGAGTTGGTTGTAGTTCTTCTTCCTGTTCGTCCGGCGCTGTGCCTCCATCGCCCTGGGCGATCGGCGGATTTTGGGCGTTCGATTCTTTCCGGAACGTTTTCCATTTCAATTTAAACACCGCGCCATGTCCAGTGCCCTTTAAGTAACTATTATGTAGCAGCAAGGACAAGACTTTATTTTAGCCTTGCTTCTTTCTCTCTCTATTTGCTACCGGAAGTACGCGTGTGTTATATGCGCTGTACACGTACATTTCCTTGCCTGCCAGCATTTTCTTTTCTTTTTTAACAGCGGAGCTGTTTAAGTCGGCCGTAAGTTGTGCCGCGAGCCGAAAAACATCGCTGAGCGATGAGTCACCTGGGTTGCCTAGCAAATACCTCGCGGAGCGGCGTGTGCTTCGCCTCCTCTCCGTGCCGTGCACATGTTGCCTTGACATGGGACGTTAAGGAGAGGGACGGAGAGCATGCGGATGCGGAAAGAGAAAACGAGAGCGAGCGAGCGAGAGAGAGAGAGAGAGAGAGAGAGAGAGAGAGAGAGAGAGAGAAAGAAATTGTAGCAGCACCAACGAGGCAACGCGCAGAGCTGCTTCGGACGCCGCCCGCGTTCGCGCCGAACACGCGCGGTGTCCGTGACTGCAGCAGGCGCCTCTGGCGTTGGCTCGGCAGGTTTCGACCAGCCACGCCCCGGCAAGTGTGGAGGCGCAGCTTGGCCGTGACGTCACCGGGGAGATAAAGCTAGGAGCCGCCGCGACGGCGGCAGAACTCTCGTTGACTCTGTGGCGAGTACATGTACCCTTGACATGGGACGCCCAAAGAAGATCCGGACACCCGACAAAGAAGCCGCGCATCTTGAAGCGCGGCCAAGGGAGAATCTGCGTGTCGGCGGCGAGCCGATTCGGAATACCGTGCCTAGCAGCACTTAGCATTTCCTAGCAAAACTTAGCCAAGCCTAGTAAAACCTCGAAGAAAAGCTATAGGTCGATCACCAGTTCCGCTGTTCACTCCAGCCTTGCACCAGTAGTGCAAGCTGCCCAGGTTTTTTTTTTATCTCTCCCTGTCTTGCTTTGTTGTATATGTGTCGCATAGCATTTTCCTTTACTTGGCGGTTGTTCATTATTATTGCTTATTACGTTCGTGTGTTTATGAATATTTGGCGCAGATTTCAACGCCGTACTTAATACGTTTGTTCATCACGTTTAATATGTGATTATCACGCTTTTATCTCTACTCATATGTTTGTTAACAATTTTCATTGCTTTTCAAATATTGAATGCATTTATAAACATATAGGTGTACTGTAAAAAATTACCGCCCTTACACTACGTGAATATGGTCAAACAGCGAAGCTGTGTTAGTTACATCGAGTTTACGAGTGTTACATGTGCATGTGTTGCACGTGATGCAATTGCGTAAACACAAGTAAACACAGATCCACAACAGGAACTTATATTGAAACATTGCGAGGCGAGAAGAGGCAGCAACTTCCGACGCTACTCGACGAGTGTCCAGTTCTCTGGCAAAAACCTGTCGAGGCATCGGCTGCAGTCACGGACACCGCGCGCGTTCGGCGTGAACGCGGGGAAACGAGGGGAAACGCGGACGGTGTCGGCAGCTGCTTTACGCGTTGCGTGTTATTCGAAAAGGCGCGCCGCACAGAAACACCTTCCCTTATCGCCTCTCCTCCTCGCGCCCAGCGCGGCCTCTCATTGGTCGCCTCCTCCCCCAGCACTTCTCTCCTCCTTTGCTGGTAACGTTACCTGCCCTCCCCCTGCGCGGTTCTTATCCTCTCCTGGCCACGTGACCTGCGTGACGCTAAACAGACGGCGAAGGGTCGACTGAGAACAGCTTCGCTGTTAAAGAAATGCAACATTCTGGAGTAAAGCTCTGCACTGGAACGAAAGAATCGTAGATATCGTTTCGGAGAACAGTTTCGTAGACGCAGCGCGCTACGGCGACGGACAGGCCTTCGCTGCGGTTAGCGTAGACCATGAAAGTCAAGTAACAAACGCAACCTCGATTCGGACGACGTCCTCTGAGATCGCAGAGCAGGCTGCAATAGCGATGGCCTTATTGGATGACAAGAGGACATCAATCTACAGTGACTCGAGATCAGCCGTTCGGGCATTTGCCAAAGGAACCATATCCGAGCTGGCCCTAGGGATACTAGGAAGCGAGGGGATCAAGCCACACACAGTCATCTGGTTTCCAGCCCACATGGGACAGATCGAGGGTGCCCCGCCCAACCTCAATGAGTCGGCACACAATGCTGCGCGAGGGATTATCAACCGCGTAGCTACGAGTACCGGGCAGCGTGACTTTGGGGGTACTGACAATCAGGACTCTCCCTCGTACAACGAAATTACCTAAGCACTTTTGCTTGGCTCGGAGGATCTAACCCCTCCCACATTGTAAACTCAATAGACCTCAGGCTTTAACACTAAGGCTTCTAAAGACGGGGGCATACCCAAGCCCCCTACTTCTTCACAAAATGCACCCCGAAATTAAGACAACAAATGCATGTGCACTATGCAGTGACTTAGCGAGCTTACCTCACATGCTCTGGCGGTGTTTAGCAAGCTTCTCACATGCTCTCGCAGTGTCCCGCGTTACACGGCGATGAAAGCAATACTTCTTCACGTTGGGATGCGGTTCTACGCGGCCCCAACCTCGAAGAACAGTTATGGGCTGTCCAACGGGCCCGCGACGCGGCGGAGAGCCTCGGACTCTCTGTCCCGAGTTAGACGCTCGGCCTCTCTGTCCCGACTTGGGAACGGCCCGCTGCGCGCTAGCGCGTGCCCTAAAGGACCCTTATAAAGTTTTTCATCCATCCATCCATCGGCATTCTGTCAAACGTCACTTTGCTCTGAATGTACACTTCAATAGTACGAGTTGGCGGCAAAAGGCAACACGACACCTATGTGAGCCTACCGACTCTCAAGCTTGCTATATCTGACGCTCTCGGACATTTCAGCAATGTCAAGAGACTCACACTTCAATATTCTGAAACCAGTTCGAAAAAAAAAATAAAACTGGCATTTTCACAATCAACACTTGTCGCACGATTCCCGGTCCGCTCAATGCGAAGACCTCTCAGTACAATACCGATGCTCCTAAACAAGCTAAACGAAGTAATATGATTTGCACCGTGGGAAAAATGAGACAAAATCAAAAACCAGGAGAAGACAAGCTACGAATGTGGTGAATTTTAGCTCCCCTGAATTTTTCTTGTGAGTGCTGTGGCTTTTTAAAGCATTTTTTAGCTTACTTACTCGGAACCTGTTTCATCGCATTTTTTTTATACGCCTAGAAGCATAACTCTTTTTGGTTATAAATATTTTAAAATGAAACTTCGTACGCTCATTTATTACATAGTTGGCCGTGCAATCCAACCGCAAAAATAAACTCCTACAAAAGCTACTGATATGGCTTAATTTAATAGCAAAACATATCTATATGAAAACCATTTTACTTCGTACGCTCATTTATTACATAGTTGGCCGTGCAACCAACCGCAAAAATAAACTCCTACAAAAGCTACTGATATGGCTTAATTTAATAGCAAAACATATCTATATGAAAACCATTTTTTTGTTATTTCACCATTATACTCTCAGGATTCTTCAGAACTCTCCAGTTTTTGGTTCATTGAACAGATCAATAGAATTTTCTATGTGAATGCCAAAATGTCTTTCGTTACGGTGAGCTAGAGTTAAGTTGTAAGTGCTGGTGTGAGGCCCACTTTTGTTAACAATTCTTTAAATAAATAATTATCAAACTATTTTACGAATATATAACACTTCCAAATGCCTGAAGAATGTGTTCTATTGGGATCTATAAGATGTGTAATCAGTATTCTTACTCTTCTCCAATTTTTTCCGAACTTATCGTCATGCTTTCAGCATGCCTTCTTCATTGTCTTTCTGGTTCGTCCGATGCATTTCAATGATCCGCAAAATTGAACGGATAATTCGTCGGGTTCAGAAAGCTCTTTGCTTACACAGATAATGAGCTTGGATGGTTTCTGCATATGCAGGCTGTCCCGCGCTATCATGCACCGAGCTTTAAAAAATCCGAGAGCACCTAAGCACTTCACATGAGTTGTGAATGCGAAAGCATCAATGTCCAATTAAACGCCGCTGAGAAACGCCGCTGAGTGGTCTTTCAAGTTATGAGCTCCTCGCGAGCAAGCGAGTGCCTTGAGACGCTTGGCGCGTTTTGATTTGGCCTTACCGAAGCGCAGTTAGGACGAAGGCGAGAGCTTGTGCGTAGAAGGAACACACAGGCTTCCGAGAGCGAGAGCGAGGGTGACGTTACGTCGCGGCTATGCCCTCTCCCCTCACGCAACACCTGGCGAGCTATGGCTGCAGCAGGTGTTCATTTTTGCCCGCTCTGCTCCATCGAGGCGCGATCCTGACGTGGCGTCGCAGCCAATGGGAATTTAGGTGCCGTTACGCTGCTACAGACGCCGGTTTTTTTTCGCTCAATGAGCCATTTGAGGCTCTCGCATCAAAAAAGACGGATCAAATCGTACGAGTTTATTTTTGTGGTTCATTGTACGGTCAACTATGTAAGAAATAAGCGCACAAAGTTTTATTTCAAAATATATATAACAAAAAGAGTTATGCTTACAGGCGTATAAAAACAAACTGCAATAAAATGGGTTCCGTGAAAATCAGCAAAAAAAGATTTGAAGCAAAATATAAACGCGAGATGTGTTGCATAGGAAGTATGCAAAAGTGTGCTGGAAGTATCTCATTTTGACGTCTCTTACGATTATCTGCAACTAACTAGTAGACATCCTGACGATTAGAACAACAGTTACAAATTTAGATAATTACCGTTAGTAACTATATACATATATGCATAATGTCTGAGTTATCCTTCCGTTAGGAAATGTATGGCGGCAGCTCGTCACACAACGTGCGCAAAGTTCTTAAATAAGCAGGTTATTTCCAAAATTTATACACTTGAAATTATCGCACAAGAACATCAGTTTTTATTTGCCTTTTATTAGCTTACTGTGATGTTTATATCGAGAAACACATTCGGTTGGTTCTGGGAGGCACGCATTATTGGCTGTATCATAAATGATACCGCATGCAGTGATGGATTGTTTTGTGGGAAGCAGTAGAGATATGTTTCCTCGCGAAAGAACAAATTTGAAGGCAATTTTTTTTACGAGTCCTACTTTTTCTTAGAACCATTATAGGTGCAGAATAGTTAAGAAAATGAAAATGCGAGCAGCGTTCGCGATAAATATAGCGGGACGTCTGCCATGTTCCAGGAGCTAATAACAATAGAAGTAACAAATACCTCTCGCAAGAAGGGGAAGGTTTTATTCAGGCTTGCGCCAAACTTATAAGAACTATGCAAAGCAAGAATTAACATACCGAGATATTTAAATGATTCGGCCTAGATAGTGAAGGTATGAATTACTCAATAAAATGTGACGTCATCAAATTTTAATAAATTTTACACTAGCTGGAGCTGTGCGAAATACGCTACATCTCTTAAAGCAATATGTGTCACGTTTTTTTCAAGGGTTCTGACATTTTTTAAAAGTTTTCTGCAATTCAAATATCTTGCTCTACGGTCAAAAAATATACCCGTACTGCATGGTGTATCATATATGATACGCGACAATTATTGCTAATACTCGTAAATTTGCAACTAAGCGTTTCTCAAGAAAAGCAAGGTTGGTTAAGGCTTAGCTGGTCTAAACCAACCTCACTTGTCTTTTATTTTGATTAGAAAATAAAAATTCTTGCAGTAAGGGGTTAGCAACTTTGTTCTGATATAAAAGGGTCTGAGAAAAAATATTACGTGGGAAGAAAGGAACTGAAAGAATAAAGAAGGGGTAATTAGACCAGACATACAGGCGAGCGAGCAAGCAAGCAAGCAAGCAAGCAAGCAAGCAAGCAACGAACGAACGAACGAACGAACGAACGAACGAACGAACGAACGAACGAACGAACGAACGAACGAACGAACGAACGAACGAACGAACGAACGAACGAACGAACGAACGAACGAACGAACGAACGAACGAACGAACGAACGAACGAACGAACGAACGAACGAACGAACGAACGAACGAACGAACGAACGAACGAACGAACGAACGAACGAACGAACGAACGAACGAACGAACGAACGAACGAACGAACGAACGAACGAACGAACGAACGAACGAACGAACGAACGAACGAACGAACGAACGAACGAACGAACGAACGAACGAACGAACGAACGAACGAACGAACGAACGAACGAACGAACGAACGAACGAACGAACGAACGAACGAACGAACGAACGAACGAACGAACGAACGAACGAACGAACGAACGAACGAACGAACGAACGAACGAACGAACGAACGAACGAACGAACGACGAACGAACGAACGAACGAACGAAGCGAACAGAACGAACGAACGAACGAACGAACGAACGAACGAACGAACGAACGAACGAACGAACGAACGAACGAACGACGAACGAACGAACGAACGAACGAACGAACGAACGAACGAACGAACGAACGAACGAACGAACGAACGAACGAACGAACGAACGAACGAACGAACGAACGAACGAACGAACTAACGAACGAACGAACGAACGAACGACGAACGAACGAACGAACGAACGAACGAACGAACGAACGAACGAACGAACGAACGAACGAACGAACGAACGAACGAACGAACGAACGAACGAACGAACGAACGAACGAACGATATATAAATAAAAAAACGGTAGATACCACGTTCAGTGGGAATCGATGTTATGCGAAGCAGCGTGCGGGGAGCCTACAAGTTAACGAAACGGCCATGAGAGCACCAAGACGTAGGCGGCTGTTTCATGACCTGCATGACACGCATGTCATGACATTCATGTCAGGAGTCCCTTTAACTACGAATGAGAGACCTTAAGGCGAAGGCCTTAGTCATGCTCATGACTATGACTTCGACCGTCGCCTTTTCCTTCACTTTCTACCACATCAGAACCCATTCCATTGGTTTTTGTGCTAATCTTTCTCCGCTGAGTCATTGCCATTTTTGCAGAGTCATGGTTATGGCTATGACTTCTACCATCATCCTTTAGTGTTTCTGTCACTTAGTACCTACGTCAGAACCCATTTCAGTGTTTTTCGAGTGTTAAACTTTTTTCGCTGAGTCATTGTCAATTTTGATGAGTCATGCTCATGACTACGACTTCTACTATCATTATTTAGTGTTTCCTTCATTTAGTGCCCACGTCCGAACCAATTTCAGTGGTTTTTGAGTGTTAATCTTTTTTCGCTGAGTCACTGTCTTTTTTGCTGAGTCATGCTCATGACTATGATTTCTACCATCATCATTGAGTGTTTCCTTCACATAGTGTTCACATCCGAACCCATTCCAGTGGTTTTCTAGTGCTAAATTTTTTTCGCTGAGTCATTGTCATTTTTGCTGAGTCATGCTCATGACTATGAGTTATACCAGCATCCGTTAGTGTTTCCTTCACTTAGTGCCCACGTCCGAACCCATTTCAGTGGTTTTTGAGCGTTAATGTATTTCGCAGGACCATTGTCATGACCTACATGACATTTACGTCATGACCTATCACTTATGTTCGTCATACACTCCTGTCATGCTATGCCAATTTTGGTACCTACCAAGTTAACGAGACGACCATGAGAGCACCAAGACGTAGGTGGCTGTTTCATGTCCTACATGACACGCATGTTATGACATTCATTTCATGACATATAATTTATGTTCGTCATATACTCTTGTCATAGTATGCCAATTTTGGCAACATACCAAGTTTACGAAACGACCATGAGAGCACGAAGTCGTAGGCGGCTAGATAGATACTGTCAAAGTAGCAAATGTTCGCCAAGAAATGCTTCGCATTTAATAAATATACAAATAAACTAACTACTAACTAACTACTAACTAACTAACTAACTAACTAACTAACTAACTAACTAACTAACTAACTAACTAACTAACTAACTAACTAACTAACTAACTAACTAACTAACTAACTAACTAACTAACTAACTAACTAACTAAATTAAAAACAGCGTGTTTTTAATGCTTTAAAGTCAGCTTCTCCCTTAAATGCGCATGTAGAAGGCGAAGCACGCTTTCAAGGCGCACATCTTTAGAGGTTCACGTGTCACTCCTCAAGTGGCAGCGTTAAGAAGCACGCTCTTACTGTATTCTTAATGCACGGCGCAGGTGCAGCGGTTATTTAGCACGCAAATTTGGCGAGACGTGACACCTGGCCCGTGGCCTTTCACGCCAGCGTAAAAGAAAACAGTCACCGTCGGCAAATGGGGGTGAGAGAGAGCTTCGAGAGGAGAGAGACGCTGGTTGTCTTTTGCGGTCGCAAAAGGAGCCGTCTTGCCATTGTCAGAGAAACGCGTCAGGCGCCCTTTTGGGCCGCGCTGGGCGTGCCTAATTAGGAACCGCGTGGGCCACAGCGGGTGCGAGAGATGAAAGCATCTCTCCTTTATGCCTGGCGAACGGGTCTGGTTTTGACGCTGCGGTTTGTTCGCGCGCTGTGCGCTGACACGACGGCGGGCTCCTATAGGGTTGAGCTGGGCTCCGTTTCCGAAGAAGACCCAGGCGCAAAATGAGTAAGAAATGAGCGCACGAGGCTGGCTCAAAACAATAAAGTGAAAAAGACAAGAAAGCTCTAGCATGATTTGTTATTTGTTCCCCCGGATCGAAAGACCGTGATTTGCTAGCATTCAGCTACGGTTAATTTATGGCAGCACGTTGTTTACGTAATTTAATAAATGAATTTGTTTAAAACTCAAAGCCACAATGTGGTCATAAGAAAAAGAAAAAGATAGATAGATAGATAGATAGATAGATAGATAGATAGATAGATAGATAGATAGATAGATAGATAGATAGATAGATAGATAGATAGATAGATAGATAGATAGATAGATAGATAGATAGATAGATAGATAAAAAGTTGTTTGTTGCAATGCTTTGCCACCATCACCTTTCTGTATGCGCCCGGTGATGATGAAGATACCAGGGGTAAAATGCATGACGTGGAGGAGGGGGGGGGGGGGTAGGTTTCGGGAAGTCGTTTAGGAATAAATTTGAATACCTGGCGTTCTTATTAAAGGAGCACCCAAAGTTCGGCAAAAGAGCGGTTTTGGATTACGGGTACCTCATTGGGTTGCGGCCACCGAAGCCAGTAATAGAACCCGCTACCACGACCACTTCTTTTGCGATTGCGCTGATATTGTCAACGCACTGGTCTGTGCATGTCTTGGTGGATGAACAGGTAGATGGCAGACCGGTTGAATGGGCGTGCGAGGCTGTATTGTTGGACAGCCGGATGGATTACATCGTCTGACGGGTGGGAAGGGGCACGAAGGTATGGGAGGACGAATGAAGAAGGATGTATCCGATGGGGGCCCATGATCAGACATTACCAACTAGATTGAAATTTCGGACAGTTGCTCCACAAGTATCTTTGACACCTGTTTCTTCACTTCGTTAGTTTGAAGAGCTCAGCACAATGGCTGAGCTCCTCGAATCGCGATGATGCGTATATCTCCTGAAAAAAGAAAAAGAAAGTAGGCCGTTGCTGTGCAGATTTCTGCACGTGTGAGCAATTGAAAATATTTTACAGTGAAAATGTACAATGAGATATTTAAAATTATGATAGGATATCGGTTTGCGGGGTGAAATACTGCGCGTGCTACACGCAACCTACTGGATAGTGGCGAGTTGTTTCTTCATGTGACATGTGCCCCAACATTTTTGCCATACTGCGGCCACTGTACGGGTGGCGCGCCCTGGTCAGGCAAATGTTTGCCTTTAGCCGTGTCCCCTAAGGCAGTTTCAATATTTCATTAAATAAATCTATAAAGAAAGAAGGAACTAATGATAGGTTTGACTTGGTAGTGTTTGTTGTGTTGCCGTTCCTGTTCTTTCCGTTCGAGTAACGCACCGGTCGCAGTACACATTGTACAGACACCTTTACAAAGAACACAGCTGACGAGGACGCCCCCCCCAAAAAAAAAAAAATGAAAGAAGCGAGCAAGCAAGCGAGCAATGTAGGATAAGTACACGCACGAAAGCAAACCGCATCCGTGTGGTCGTACCTGTGAAGTCAGAATAACAGAGAGACAGAGAGAGAAAGATGAAGGAACAAAATCTACCAGACTATAGTCTCGCGTGTCTGGCTTCCACTTTAGCCCCGAAAATCGTTACGACTTCCTCAGCTGGTCGCAATGCTCCCGATCAATCTTGTGTCTGGATCAGGAGAGGGGGGAGGCAGCGGCGCACGGCAAAATGAAGAAGATCGGGATAAAAAAGAAACGGGGGGCCATATGGTAAGAGAAGGTATGGCACTGGACGTGTATGCAGGAGGGTGAGCGGGTGTTGTGACGAGACGGTGGGAGGAGGAGTTGCGCGCGAACGAGAGGAGCGAAAAAGTCGATACGACGTAAGCGAGCGGAAATGACGCCGCGGGAATCGGCCGCGCCTCGCGGCGCTTCCGGAAGCAGCGGGTGTCTGCCGTCGTTGTCGCCGTTGTCGCCGTCGGGTGGGGGAGCAGCGCCGTCGGCGGCGGCTTTCTCGCAGGGTCTCGCTGACCGCCGTGTGTGCCGCCGTCTATAGGAGGGGCCTTCGCGGCTCTCTCCCGAAGTCCCGCTTCGGCTGCCCGCTTTCTCCATGTGGCAACGGCGTCGTCGCAGACGACGGTCAGAGACCCGTACTCGCCGCTAGGCCTACCCGGAGGGCCCCTTTTAACTCCCGAATAGCTGCTGTTCTCTCTCGGCTCTGGAAATAGCGAGAACAGTTCGGTGTTTCGGGCTCCAGTCGGGCGTACCGGCTCGCGGAAGAGTGCGAGTCCCTCTGTTTGTCGCGAGAGTTAGGCCGCGAACGTTGGCACCCATGGGCTGAAGAGGCGCATCTGATTCGGCGCGCCTTCGCTCCGGCGAGGTCAACAGCGCGGCTCAGTAGTGGTGTTTGGTGGCAGTGCCAGAGGTGGCGGTCGCCAGCTGAGGCCGCCGTAGCAGCTGTTCCTGCTCGTCCGCCGTCCGCGGAAGAACGGAAAGCAAGCCAGTGTCGGATCTTACTGCCCGGACCTCGACGATGAGCGGATTCCTCATGTCGGCGCTGAAGAGCGTCTGCAAGAAGGCTCCGGCCAACAGGTCTTCTGGCGGTGAGTGTGGTTTCGGTGATGGCTTGAAGCCTGTTGTGCGCGAGCGTCGTCCACAACTAACAAGACTGTCTTCAGAGGTGGAGGGGGGGGGGGGGGCTGTAAGTTGCAGGGAAAGGGAAGTGCGTTTGCAACGTAGGGCTGCCGCGTGTGCGCGCGTGGTTTCGCTTGGGGGAAGCGGAGGTGACCAAAGGGCGTTACCATTGGTTACGCGCGTATAATCAGCCGCAGGGGGTGAGGGAAATTTTGAGGGGAGCGGCGTGCACCATCTGTGGGGCTTATTAACTCTTCAGCTGTAACGGACTGGACAGTGGTTGCCGTGCAATTCTTGACAGCGAACGCAAGATAAATCTGCGTGTGAAAAAAAAAAAGTGCGAAATGGGCCCACGAAGCTAAAACCTGGGTTTGTCTGCTCAGCTGTCTTTTCGGGACAAAGGCAGTCATACACACCACACGAGGCTGTGCAGCCTGGAGAGCTCTTCATAGTGCTTGGGAGTTAACGCGTCGGTAAGAAGTCCATGTGCTTTACGTAGCTTCACATAGTTTGGGAACAGTCCTGTCTCTCAAAACATTGCTCTTAAATTTGTTTGATATGTCCCGACCTTTCATCGAGCAACCTCAAATCAAATATCCCGTGCGCCGGACACATTGTCCGGCGCGCGGGAATTTTATCTGCCCATCTTCATCTACAGAGCCTTTTGGCTCCCTTTCTGATTTTCTTTCCGCCCTCAACCACGACTACATTATCGGTGGTGACTTTATTATGCCTCATGTGGGCTGGACCAATAATACACATTTTCTTGCTAACTCCACTGATCTGTCTGTCAGTTTCAAAGAATTAATAATGGCTAATGATTTATATCAGTTTTTAAGGGAACCAACTAGACAATGAAGGGAACGGGCTGTTGTCCTAGAACTTTTTTCTTCTTCTTTTTTTTTTGCAAATAGGCCCTCCCTTATTCGAACTAGCAATGTGGTGCCTGGTATAAGTGATCACGATTGTGTTATCGCGACCTTATCGCCTTTAAATATTAGGATGGAGCATCCGAATCCCAGAAAAGTTTTTTTTTTTCAAAAAGGTGATTACCGAGCTTTGTCTAACGATTTGATGCCTTTTTATCCCGAATTCCTTATTATGAGCTAGGCTGCACCTTGACCACATATGGGATATATATTTAAAAAAAAAGCTAAACCGGATTGCCCAAAAATCTATTCCGAGCGAGTTGTTATCACGATGCCGACAAAGCATTTCTTACGCGGTATACTAAATCACTCATACAAAAGAAGCTACGCGTTTTGAATAAATACAAGCAAAACGTTTTCAGCCTCTCACAACCGAAAGAAAACTAATCGGTAAGGACATAGTGGCGCGTAATAAAAGTGCAAGGGAAGAGAAATTTTCCTCGCTGGTTCCTAAACTTCAGTCTAACTCCAAAGAGTTGAGGGAATTTGTGAAATCACATGGTAAATAATAATAAAAAAAGAACGTGGGACTTCCTGTTTTGAAATCAAATGGTACAACGGTAACTGATACTCTCATGAAGCCGATTTGTTCAACTCATATTTTAAGTCCGTCTTTTTCCGCCCTGTTTAAGAAGTGCTCTCACGCCTTCTACCGTGATTGCCGATCCTATGAATCTCCAAATAATTATGTGCAATGGTGTTTCAAAGTTACCCAAGGACGTTAAAGTTAAGTCCGCTGATGGCCCTGACGGAATACATACTTATATACGTGTGCATACCTGCCTTGGCAATTTGCGCATTTTTTGTTTGATCAATCACTGAATTCTGCTTCTCTGTCGCAAAACTGAGGACTAGCAAATGCACCCCTATTTATAAAAAGGGCTCCCGAAATTCCCCTTTGAACTTTAGACCTATATCCCTAATGAACGTTTGTTGTAAAGTTCTGGAGCCTGCAACGTCCACCTATAGTGCTGTGATCGAACATTTAGAAAATAATAGGTACTTCACAAACTGTCAGCGTTGGTTCCGGTCTGGTCTCTCATGCATAACGCAGCTCCTAGAATTCAGTCATGACCTCGTCTCTAGTTTCGACCGAAATGAACAAGTAGATGGTGTGTTCCTGTGTTCCTGGCCTTTAGGCAGGCCTTTGACGCGGTCCCGCGTGCATTACTGCTGCAGAAGCCATGTTTTCTTTGTTTAGATCACGCCATATTTGAGTGAACTTAAAATTATTTTTTTAGGATCGCAGACATTGTGTTTTGCGTTCAGGGGTCCGTTCTTGGGATCCTTCTCTTCCTCATGTTTATAAATAATATAATTGAAGGATTGTCCTGCAAAATACGCTTGTGCGGCGATGACTGCGTGGTGAATCGCAGTAATAATAGCGATGCGTCGTATCTCGAAAGAGACCTGAATTGTATAGAGAAATGGTGCAAAAAAAATGGAATATGTCACTAAACACTGCCCAATGTCAGCAAATGTATTTTACTCGCAAGCGTACACCAATCCTAACTCGATATTTTTTTGTTAGTGTGCCACTTGATAGAACTGACGAATACACGTACCTTGGCGCATATTTCGCATCAGATCTCGCCTGGTCAAAGCAGGTACAGTAAGTTTCATCTAAAGCCCTTTGAACATAAACTTTTCTACGTCGAAATGTTTACAAGGCGCCTCCAAAAGTTAAAGAAACTTTATACTTGGGCAATGTAAGGTCAATCATGGAATAGGCTTGCGAGGTCTGGGATACACAATTTAACAACTTGCGCCAAATGTTGGAGCGTGTCTAGATTCGTGCCGCCGGCGTCGGTAAGAACAACTACTACTCTTATCCCGACAGGAAAAATTTTGCTCGGCCCAACGTCGGGCAAATATAGGGTGGCCAAACGTGCCACATGTGGTCCATGCTTGGCCATTTCAGTTGGGCCGTTCTGGGGGATTGATATCGGCCGTACATCGGCCAACTATTACGGTGCCGACCTAGGGTCGATCATTCCTTGAATATCGCGCTAGCTTTTGCCTAACTTGGCAAGCTATCAGGAAATTAAGCATCTGCGTTTTAGGAGATTAAGCCAGCGCTTCCTAGTGACGATCGCAAGTAATCAAAAAGCATCCGATGACATTGTAAAGATAACGTATCAAATCAGTGTAGACTGGTGAAGCATTGTTTCTCTATTCTATCTGGGGACATTTGACACGGTAGTTTCTATCTTTTTTTAGAATTTCGCGCCCGAATTGCCGCGCCAATGATTTGCACGACGAGGTCACAAACGCTTCATGGTATTTTAGTGTTCTCGGACAATCTTTTATGACAAAAAAAAAAAAAAACAGGAAGAAAAGAAAGAAAAGAAAGAAAGAAATTCTCAAGCATTGCCAGCTTAAGTAATTGCCTAGCTTGGAGCGCGAATTTTATCGATAGATAATACCCTAGCTTCGAGCATAGGAGCTGTCAGGGTCCATGACGTCAAGGGGAACTGGCGCACAAATTTCGCGGTAGCTTCGCAGCTCGTTTTCGAATCTGGCTTACCAAGCCTTTGCCTACGGCAACATATAGCAATTCCATATTCTGTGTGCGCACTATCTACCAATATATCTTAATTTAGTACTCATCTTTATGGCCTCCTTAAAGTAGTACTGAAAAAAAAAACAAAGCTTTCGACTTTTCAGTATTATTATTATTATTATTATTATTATTATTATTATTATTATTATTATTATTATTATTATTATTATTATTATTATTATTATTATTATTGTTATTATTATTATTATTATTGTTGTTGTTGTTGTTGTTGTTGTTGTTGTTGTTGTTGTTGTTGTTGTATTTTTGCGTTGAATGAAGGTCGAAGTCTTCTGAATCATAGAACAAATACAGGAAGACGGCAGAGCGCCTCAAGTAATACACTGTACTACTTGCTTCAACGAACACACTTCAATTTCAGTATGCAGAAAATGTATGGTTTGCGTCCATGGCTGTCACGATAAATTGACTCACTCCTTTTTCGGCGATCGCTGCGGCTTCCACACACAAGCGCAAACCAAACGCAACGAGCGATGAACTTTTTTTTTTCGCTTTTATTTTTTATGATCGACATCAGTAAACGTACTACGACAGCAAATTTTGCTCTACGTCGTGACGTCACGGTAATGTAAATGGCGCCATGTCCGCATTTGCCTTAGAATCAAATAAAGCATCTGATATGCGTTTCCCAACCTTCGCGCTTGCAAAGAGTGATCCTTTTACGAGCGAGAAGCATGTGGTGGAGTGCGTGCAGCTTCGAAAGTATGTGTTAATTACTACTACTTTAAACGGATTTCCCCGCTAAAGAGGAGGGAAATCAATCAAGCAATCAATGAGCAATCAATCAATCAATCAATATATAAATAAGTAAATAAATGAATAAACAAGTAAATAAATAAGTAAATATATAAATAAATTACCTTTATTGATTCATTTTGAAGAATGCATACATATTATTTATTAGCAAATTTAGACGTCACCGAGCGCGCTCACGATTCGGCGGGAAATTTTTGCATGGAAGCGTTTCCTCTTTGCTTTCCCTATTAACGAAAATAGATTTTTGGAAGGGTATTTTGCAATTTCAAACAGATTTAGTGTTGCATTTTAGTGTCTCTTAAAGTCTGAATCTCCCGCGTTCGTCTGTGGCCTCCGAAGAGCACGCTCAACTTCTTCTTTTTTTTTTTTTTTTTGCTCTTCGACAATGCCTGTCCGGTCACCGTTGTATCACGCGTCCGACAGAAAAAAAGGACACTGAAAACGTGACGACAAGCGGCCTCGCTACATCCGCTTGCTTCTCGCGATGCCTTGCGACGTGCGAAATTAATAATGGACGCCGGCGGTGCCGCCAATTGAACGGCGAATACGAACGCGAGACTTTTGTCGACCGCAGTGAGTTCGATCCGCCGTGAGCTCCATTGTGAAATGCTTTGCTAGAGGAGTGCCTCGTTTATGCGATCGTAAGTCTTTGTTTTGTCCATTACACACCCGCGTGCGTGGCTTGAGGACATAAAGACATCGATCGTGTCGACAATGTCGGAGGTGTTTCTGAACGTGGAAATTATAATTTGTCGCCACAGCCCTTGGACTGAAATAAGAACCATTAAGGACAGCTCCTAGCTTTTTTTCTTCTTTTCTTTTTTCACGGCGATCTCTCAGCCGATTACACGCCTGGTTAGAGACTTCAGCGCTTGCAACGTATAGTGCCTATTTTTTTCTCTTTTGTTGTGCGAATCCTTTTTAACGTTTCAAAGCCTGCAGATCAGTCTCATATAAATGTCCAATATCAGCGCGCAGAGTGTCGAGTCAGCTGATGGAGTAGTGAGAGTGAACGAGCTCGTAACTTAAGATATGGGCCATGCTATGCGGGGAAGAAAGACTTGCTTCTTTATGTGGAGGTGATTGAGATTGGATAAAAGGTACACGACGACGACGACGACGACGACGACGACGACGACGACGACGACGACAACAACAACAACAACAACAACAACAACAACAACAACAACAACAACAACAACAACAACAACAACAACAACAACAACAACAACAACAACAACAACAACAACAACAACAACAACAACAACAACAACAACAACAACTGTTACGCACAGAGCATTCGACAGACACATATAACAGCCAGAAAACACGCAACACATAGAACTAAAGTAACTCGCTCATATAAGTGTCTCGCAGAAAGAGAAAATTAACGGTTTCGCGCAGGTATATTGCCGTATGCTGTAAAGCTAACAGAGTTGGTTGGCAGTGTAACTTTACGACGGTTTACGCATCAAAAAAAAAAAAATTCTGAGTAATTTAGAACAGCGATGACTTGGGGTAGTTGGTGTGCATTAATTTTCTTTGCGCTACCCGTGTCACTTAGTTTCCTCTTTACAACCAGTGTTCGTTTCATCTCTGTTAGTGTCTCCCAGCGCTTAGCGCTAGGAAAATGAATCCTCAGTAATTAGCACGCATGATTAAGCGCTGTGTGCTAAGCGTGTACGTTAGTCAGTACGCCTGATCTGCTGCGCTTGCGCGTAGTAACCGCTAAGCGTCGATAAACGAGGCCCGCCCGCGTGACACGTCAGACCACGCCGAACAGACTGTGCAGTCGCAGCAGGTTCATGAGATTGTTTTCATCTGTTGGGCTAAGACAATATGGTGTTTACGAGCCCGCTGCCTCCTAGAGCTCTTGAGGTGTGAACAACAACAACAACAACAACAACAACAACAACAACAACAACAACAACAACAACAACAACAACAACAACAACAACAACAACAACAACAACAACAACGACGACGACGACGACGACGACGACGACGACGACGACAACAACAACAACAAGGTTTTACGTTAATCTTGTGTGGAAACTCTCGGAGGCAACTGTAAATTTTTAATGATAGAAATGAAATAATAACTTTATTGTCTTTATATCCAACTTGGTTCCATCCCTTGTTTGCTCGCTGCCTGAGGAACTATCTTTCGAAACAGGCGTTTCTTCTAAAAAAAAAAGAAAAAAAAATCCGAGCAAAAGGCTGAGAAGCGTTGCGTTTCCGCTATTATTGTTCCAGCTAAGCGTGGCATGCGGCAAGCGAAACTAATTTCAAAGACGTTCTGCTTTCTCAGTATTGCGGCGTAGAAGGCGGTAAATTACTTTTCCGAGCTTGGGGAGCGGCGGGTGAGAGATGTATTGCGCGTGCTTGATCTTTCGCAAATGAAATTCGCAGGTAGAGCGTAATAACCCGCATTGCTGTATGCAATAAGATATAAACTTGGGCGGATTGCTTGATTCGAAGTTCATTATGACGGCAGCGCAAAAAAGAAAGAAAGAAAGAAAGAAAGAAAGAAAGAAAGAAAGAAAGAAAGAAAGAAAGAAAGAAAGAAAGAAAGAAAGAAAGAAAGAAAGAAAGAAAGAAAGAAAGAAAGAAAGAAAGAAAGAAAGAAAGATGACTACACTCGTAAAAAAGAGGCATCCCAGGGCAAGGCACAGGACCACTTATCAAAAAGTATCTGAAATAGACGAAAAAAAAAAAAGATTCTTCGATGAAACGTTGTGAAGTTCGTGGACTGAAAGATGTACGGTCGAGAGTATTCATGGACTCAGCAAGAATATTGGAAGCTATGGACATTAGAATCGGTGTCAAACTCCTGCATTGAAAGTGCAGTTAGTCTTCCTGCAGGGTTGTCGGGCTTTCTCAGGAGGGAGCTCGTCGTGCGTAGAAGGTGCTATGATAACGAGAACTCCAGGAGATCCACAAGAAAGCTTTCTGGGGGATAAGAAGAGCCTCAGGGTCCCTTATAAATTCTGTGACATTAATAAAGCGGCGTTTTAGGCAGAAATCCAGCCGATGGAAAGCGCCAACCTATTTTCCAGAGCCAAATATATCATACGGTAATTGAATGTATCTATGCATACAGGGTGTCTGAAAACCGAATATATTTCGAGGACCACGGTAATTCAATAAATTATTCCGGCTTCCAATCAAGCTTTCAATCAAGTCTATCACTGGGTAGTTTTATTTCAGGTAATTTTCATCACTTATAGCGCTTTAGCCCGTACAAAAGACAAATAAGTCGCGGAAAACAAGTGCGTTAGTTGAAACCTTTCGGTTTGATCCTCAAGCTGAACTTATAACTCGTATAACTTATATACCAGCTGATATACAGGATCAATCTAGCGGAAAAAGGCCCCTTGCGGTTTCCACATAACAAAATTCACTTAAATATATTACTTTGCATTGCCAAATTTCAAGACATCTGTGCCTCTAGCGAGGCCTACTCTTCTACTCACATCAATACTTGGCATGTTATCTGTATCTAGATTTAGACGTTGTTTAAATTCTCAGGATTTAACGTCCTCTCGTTTCCATACGTCGAGCTGAACATCTAAGGCCTTGTATAACAGCCATCGGAGAAAATTTTGAAATATACAACGTAGATATTACCTCCTGGCTTCTCTTCAACAGACGAAGAATGAGGCCCTTTGTATGTTTTTAGATTTCACTCTTCTGACGTTTTCGTGACGTTGTCTCCTTAATTTTGATTGAAGATGTATGTTTATTGAATGTTGCTGTCTAACATCAAGTGAACTTCGCCATGGCGACTCGATTTGTGCTTCATCTATACTGCCTTCAGTAAAACATACCTCTCTCAGATTTGCGGCGGTTGTAACCGCGCTTCGGGTTTTACGCCCGCAAGACCGCCATGTGCTACCTACTACAGTTTCTACATTTTGTGGATGCGCTCTGGACTGCCAATAAAATATAGATGCATAATGCACGAGACAGAGCTTCAAAGAGAAGCGTGAGACGTGCGTGTGTGTGGGTGTGTGTGGAAGGAAGAGGACACAGCAGGTGCGTTTTGATGTCGCTCTCCCGCAGACACGTTTCAAACAAGTGAGTACAGATGCTGGCAGTGCAGGAGTGTGCCCGAGTTCTCAACCGTACGTGCTTTTTCAGTGGCAGAAATTCTGAGTTCTGGTCCGTGTCTCGCTATAGGTAGAGGCGTGCTTCGACTGCTCTTAGAGATTTTACGGTCGACAGTTGTTTCCTTATCTTCCTTCTAGCGCTGCTTTGATCTTTCGCTGCTCGCAATTCCATCGTAGTTTTGAGTGGCCCTTACATACTTTGCTTTTAGGTCACCGAAAATGAATTGTTCTTTTAGTTTTTTTTTTTCATCGTCTATCGTTGAACGCTGGTATACCTAGAGTGCTCGCGTTTCGAGAAGAATGCTGCGCATTCGCATCACTTTTGCGTGTTTTCGTTCCAAGTCGGCTTTATTGAACCCGTGGTGGCTCGGTGGTTACGGCGTTCTGAATGCATGATGTCGCGAATTCGGCCCCCGGCTGCAGCGGCCGCATTTCGACTGGGGCGAAACGCAATAGCACACGTGTACTTAGATTTAGTTGCACGTCACCGAACCAAAAGATTCTTCTTTCTTCTTTCTGGGGTTTTACGTGCCAAAACCAGTTCTGATTATGAGGCACGCCGTAGTGGAGGGCTCCGGAATAATTTCGACCACCTGGGGTTCTTTAACGTGCACTACAATGCAAGCACACGGGCGTTTTTGCATTTCGCCTCCATCGAAATGCGGCCGCCGGGGCCGGGATTCGATCCCGCGACCTCGGGCTCAGCAGCGCAACGCCTTAGCTGACTGAGCCACCCCGGCGGGTGAACCAAAAGATTGACCGCGCATTCGAGACGCCCCTCCATCGGCTACGCTTAGATGTAGCCTACACGCCTCACTTCTTGTGTCGCTTCAAAAGACGAGCGAGAGGAACGCCCCCGCGTATTGTAGTTATACTGTGATAACTCCGGCGCTTCATTGGGACAGATTATTATAGAATGTCCTCAACATGACCAACAGCGGGTTCACCTGCGTGAACACCCTTGACAGAGGTCTAGCCGCTTAGACGACAGACCGTTCTTGGACGCTAAGTGCCTAATTCTTATCTCTCACTCTGCCTTGACAGACGCCCTTTGAAGGTGAGCGCTAGAACCGTGGTTATGCCGTGAGTGCTCTTCGGTATTATTTAGTGGAGGCTAGTCTTAAAGACTGCCTCATAACTGTTTTGTCTTTACATTTTTTTACCGAGCTGATCTCGCGGTCGTGTTGTCCTCATGTGTGTATGTAATGTGTAATGGGCGATTGTCCTATAGTTACTGCACTGTTATTTTGCTGGCGGTGCCCGTAGAGACATTCCTTGTGCGCTTGTGTTCGTGTGTGTATCGTGATTGTCAATAGCTTATTTTGATTTTCTTTTTTGGATTGTTGCTTGAGTAACGAGTTTGGCATTTTGGGATAGCCGGTTCTGACGTAGCTTGCCTTCCCTTGCTTCTACATCTAACATAAATAAATAAATAAAAAAAAAAGGTTTGTCGAAATTACTCCGGACACTCCCACTCCCCCCTCCCTGCGGCGTCTTTTATAACCAGCGTGTTGCTTTGGACGTT
Organism: Dermacentor silvarum; assembly: GCF_013339745.2. NCBI lineage: Eukaryota > Metazoa > Arthropoda > Arachnida > Ixodida > Ixodidae > Dermacentor > Dermacentor silvarum. Next base: position 33,233,525 of record NC_051161.1, on the reverse strand, counting down.
AAACGGTCTAGATTATATTGATTTTCGACTGAATTGGTTTTGTTCCTTTTTGTGTCGTTCCTTTTCCATGTTACTCATTGTAAGACACGTCTTTTTTTTTTAACCCTGATTTTGACCAGCCAGCTCTAAGGCAGCCACTTTTCGCGATAAGTTTTCCGCTGACGAAACAGCAGTAATTAACCTCCGTAAACGAGAGGGCTTGACGCAAAGTGTTAGAGGCCAACTCACGGCACTACGTGTACTGCGCTTTATTCGTTTAATCCTCTGCACGTTAACTGCGGCCCTTTGTTGCGCTGTGATTTTCTGTTATTAGTGTACAGCGTCCGAACATTTGCGAACACTCTCGACGTTTTTTTTTTCTCCTTCACTCACTTAGCGCCTCTGGCAGAGCCCTGGCAACAGGCGTTGGGACCGAGAATTTTTGTGCTTTCAACTCAGTTTATTTTCTATCTATCTATCTATCTATCTATCTATCTATCTATCTATCTATCTATCTATCTATCTATCTATCTATCTATCTATCTATCTATCTATCTATCTATCTATCTATCTATCTATCTATCTATCTATCTATCTATCTATCTATCTATCTATCTATCTATCTATCTATCTATCTATCTATCTATCTATCTATCTATCTATCTATCTATCTATCTATCTATCTATCTATCTATCTATCTATCTATCTATCTATCTATCTATCTATCTATCTATCTATCTATCTATCTATCTATCTATCTATCTATCTATCTATCTATCTATCTATCTATCTATCTATCTATCTATCTATCTATCTATCTATCTATCTATCTATCTATCTATCTATCTATCTATCTATCTATCTATCTATCTATCTATCTGAATCACCCACAATTTTGTTTGAAATGTAAGCAATAACTTGATACAGAGAACGTGCACAGACGATACAGCAAACAACGCCTCATCTTCCCTCCCCTCCTCCCCCCAACCCAACTTACTTTTACCGAACATTAGCATAACTTTCACGTACGCGCATTGAAACGATTTCGCCGCCTACTTTGTCGCGTTGTTTTAGATGAACTTTTAGACTGAACTTTTGTTATTTTCTGTTTTTACACGTCGTTTGCGCGCTTCCATCGTCGCCTACGTACGAAAGAAAGAAAACAAAACAAAAAAGGAAGGCGTTGCCTCCGGCGGCCTCGTAACCCGTGGCAACGGGAATTTGGGATACGTGGTGCGGATGCTTTCGAAGGGGACATATTGGCTTTTCTTTGTTGTTCCATTTTTTTTAACTTCACTCTGTGCCGTAGGTGTTGCTCAATGCGGAACGTGGCTGGGGTTAAACCGTTTATGTTACGAAGGTTGTTACTTGTTAATTAGACACTGTGTAAACGCTGGTTCGTGCGCAATTTAAAAAAAAGTAATTATAAAAGAATGCGCGATTGCTAGATAATAGGAGAAAAAAAAACGAAAAAGAAAAGCCTCGTTTTTGTTTTGTTTGATGACTTGCGAGACAGCTTGTCTCTAATGGTTTGCTAATTGCCGTCTGCTGCCTAAAGTGAACCCGCCGTGGTTGCTTAGTGCTATAGTGTTGGGCTGCTAAGCACGAGGTCGCGGGATCGAATCCCGGCCACGGTGGCCGCATGTCGATGGGGGCGCAATGCGAAAACAGCCGTGTACTTAGATTTAGGTGCACGTTAAAGAACCCCAGGTGGTCAAAATTTTCCGAAGTCCCCCACTACGGCGTGCCTCGTAATCAGATCGTGGTTTTGGCACGTAAAACCCCATAATATAACACCCCTATCGAAGGCAACACAAATTAATACAAACGCAATAGAATTTCTATATAAAGGTCCTTGTAAGAATTTGGAATTCCATGCAGGCTTCGCTTTCGTCTGACGCTGTCCTTGAAGTAAGCGATAAACAAGAGGAAAATTCGGCAAAATTCTTGTGGGAAAATTCCGTACACGTTTCATGTGCACTATTCTCCTTATCTACATGCATATCGCGTCCGTCTATACCGACATCTTCAATTTATTGCTCCTCCCCCTCCACTCCCCTCCCCGTATACGGATTCACCGTACATTCACTGGGAATCGTTCTCGGGCTCAATCCATGTGCTACCAGTACTGTATCTGCATTCCGTATTCCAAGTTACGCCCATATTCGGTCGCGTTCTTTCATCGCCCTGCGGTATGCGTACTTAAGAGAAAGAAACTTGCCAAGGGCAGTGACCCCATATTCTTGTGGTAAACACAGATCAGATAAGAAGGAGATTCACCTCTGAAAACATGCACTGGCAACTGTAGATCGGCTTTCCATTTTTCTATTACGAATATATAGAAAAAACATATACATTGACGAGGGAGGCGGATACAGGAGGATGAAGATCATGTGATCGCGTGTTATGTGCTGGACGTCGTCCTGTGCTCTCGAGCAAATCTCGAAACAAACGGTGACGCTAGCCGCCGTAGTGTTTGCCTTCATAGCAGCACGGAGGACGCGCATGGGGCTGTAACTTTAAATTGGGGCACCAAAAGCGAGCAAGCAACCAAACAACTTCGGTTGCCTCTTGCCATATGCGAACGCACGCGACACACACACACACACACACACACACACACACACACACACACACACACACACACACGCACACGCACACGCACACACGCACGCACGCACGCACGCACGCACGCACACGCACACGCACACGCACACACACACGCACGCACGCACGCCCTTTTTCCCAATGGGAGGGCGTACCTATATCGTTATTCATTTGAGAAAAGGTCATTTTACCAGCTCACACGCAGTCCCACGCAGTATTTTTTTTTCTTGTTTCTTCCGGGCTCTTTCTGTAAGCGTATGCCGTGACATTCCAGGCACAAACGGCGCCGGCGCCGCTATTGGGGCAGAAAAATAAAGGCAGTATAATGTCAGCCGAGCAGGCGCAGTACCCCGACATACGTTCCCTTAATACATACATAAACCTGTACCGCGGCGCGCAAGAGGACCACCTCCTTCTCTATTTTCTCCCTCTTCCCTTTTCTCTCACGGAGGCGTGGCCTCCCAGATCAAAGCAGGGTCTGCGCCCCTCCTCTTCCTCCTCTCTCCAACTCGTTTCGAGGGTTAATGCGCGCGAGCTTCTTCGCCTTTTTTTGACGGCGACGAGAACGGCGAAATCTCGTCCGGCCTGGATACCCCGAATGAGATGCGAATCAAATTTTCTCCCGTGTCTCGCGAACCGCGGCTGCTCTCGTTCATTGTCCCTTTTTCTTTTTACTCTTTGTTTTCTTCCTAAGCTCAGTGGCATTCAGGTTAGCTGCCCTTTAGACGCGCCTCACCTGATTCTCGCGCCTCGCTGGCGCTTCCTTTCTGTCCTTGGAAGGAGATAATGAAAATGCGAAGAGGCATATTGATAGACGAAGTAATACAGGCGTCGCGACGGTGCAGGCATTCCTCCGTTTATCTTTTTATCCTTTTTTGTCCGTGTCTCTGCTTCTTCGCTATTTAGACGTCCTCGGTGGAAAAACCGTGCGGTTGAGAATCGCACTAAGGGGTTTAACTTTACTCCTAATGAGAGTAAAGTGGCCACAGCTCGGTGGCCTTTGCCTTACGAGGCTCGCGAACGCACTGTCGGTCGATGAAATTATTGCTCTTGGAGGGAACTCTCGGATAACGAATTGCGCCAGGAAGCCGAATGGTGCAAGACTCGCACGGTTACACGCCGGTCGTGATAGTAATAATCTGTGCGGTTTGACCTCCCAAAATAAAACGGTTTATGATCGAGTCGGAAGGGAAGTGTTACGCATTTTTTTTTCAGGTTTACTTAACCTAGCCTTAAGTATTCTAGCCTACTCCAACCTCACCTATTCCTACCTAACCTAAAGCAGCTAAGTGCGCGAGTTTTATTCCATTACACTTCCCGCGGAATGCTGACACCACGACGGGGAGGAAAATGAGCGAACTCGTGTTTAAATAACGGAACGTCTTATTTTAAGCACAAGGTAATGGCGGCGGATGTACCGCTATAACCAGAACCATGTTTGTGGGTCGTACCGGTGGAACCGCACCAATAAGCTAAAAAAAAAGATAAAGAAAAGAAAACGCGACAAAAACAATTGCGGGAGAAGCCATAGGAGATGATGGTAAAAGTGAGATATTGCTTTTGTTGTGGAATCTTGCTGCCTATCTCCATGCAATGCTACGATCTATACGGCAAACCTTATGGTCATATCAACAGACACACTGAAGGGCCATCTCGCTACCAACTTCAATGTCAACCCCGATACCACTACCACATTATAGCTTTGTGTAATGCCTTACTCAGCGTCGCTGCCAAATCCGGTGTTATCCCACAGTGTACGTTCGTGCGATGTCATACCCAACCTCACTTCTGACCCCAATGCCAAATCCGGTGTTACTTAGTTTCGCAAATGTGATTGAAATGGCGTCCTCGTAGCGTTGGTGACGCATATGCAGGTATTTACACGCAGGTATGACAACGCCTTGATGTGACCAGTGCAAAAACGGACGTGCATTGTTACCCTTGAATAATCTTACTCCTCTGAGGCTTTGTTGACGTTTGCGAACTGTGAACGTTTTCTTGGCATTTGCAAACTGTGAGTACAAACGCTCACTGAAAATACATATTGCCTTCGTCATTACTCACGTGTCCTCTTGCCTTCCACGTTTTCTGCTAAAGCATTGCTGCTGCTTTGTCCATTGTAAAGGTAAAGTGACACAGAGAACGCCAATTGTACAAGTGTCGGCGTTTCATATCATGCATTCAGGTAAAAGCAGTTAGTAGAGAAACACAAACGCCTGCTGTAAACATTTATCTGGTACACACGGTAAAGGTATACTGACTGAATGACTGCATGTATTGGCTTAAGCAACGTGAATGCGTATCCCCTGATAAAGAGAGTCGTTTGGAAAGCTGGTAAATGAGACTGAAATGCTTCTCTCTCTCTCAAACACACACACACACACACTCTCTCTCTCTTTGGAAGGGGCGATCAATACTGAATCACTTGTACATTCTGGAGCTTCCTACTCAGCTTCCTACGTAAGCAGCTGACAATATGAAGCTTTATAAATGTGCTGATAGTCGCGAACTGAGTTATAAAGAAAGTAATGAACATAACGTTGTGGAAACTAAAAATAGTGAGCTCGCGCAACAAACAAATAAATAGGACCATCCAGTCAAATCAACTGCAAGTGGAGGGGATAAACTGGCTGGCTGACTGACTGACTGTTTGACTGGCTGAAGTGACCACTTACTACGTGTTAACCAAGCGACGTCCGCTGCATAACTGACGGACTGACCGAGTGACCAGGTCAGTGTAGAGCAACACTGCATGAATAAGTCAGCGCACCTTGCATAAACACCATCGAGAGCCGATGTGCCCCGCACGGCCGGGTTATTGCGTTCCATCTCTTGAAAGCAGTCGGCTGCTCTTTTATTCAAAGCTGACGATCGAATGCAGGAGAATGGTGTGGGTGGGGTAGGTCACTTTTTTCGAAGTCTAATAACCGGAATGCGGCTCGAGCATGACGCATTCGAAGCGCCTGAAGACGCTGCCGGCAGCAAGAAAGAAAGAAAGAGAGAATGAAAGCAAGAAGGAAGGGAAGGAGGAAAGAAATAAGGAAAGGAGGAAGCTGGCGGGTGAGAAGTGCGACCGATTTCGTCTCTGCGACAAATCAACGACAGCGGGGGCCCTCCGACGCGTGCCTATCGCCGGGCAGCCCCAGCTTTCAAAGCCGCTCGCGCGCTGACGGCAGGTCCTGACAAACCTCTCCTCAATTTTTCCATCTGAAAGGCGAGCTTTTCTATCATTCTCCTTTCAAGCCCTTTCCGCTCTGCAGATTTCACCTCGTCGCCTAGGTTTTCTTGCGAAACACTTCACGGTGAAGTGAACGCGAGCGCTTGTGTTCCGTCCCCGTCCCTCTCCCCCACCCCCTCTCTCTCTGTGTGTGTAGGTTTGCGTTTTATTTCCGCGTTCTGTTTTTATGCGGTACTGGGACTTTCAGGCACTTCCGACGGCTTTCGTGCCGTTCTTAGTATAGTTTAGAATGACAAAATGCCGCATTTTGCTCCCTCCTATCGGGAATGCTTTGAAGAATGCCGCTATGTCGTCGCGGAAAAAAAAAAATGTGAAGAAGGCACATCTGAGTGAGAACAATAGTGAAGACCTTCACTCTGGGTAGATGCGTTGGCGCTACGCTTACGGCTTTGTTAGCGGCCCATTGTCGGGACTTGCGCGTCGCTCAGAGGGAAATTTGCATTATCATTCAAAGTGTTCTCCGTATAGAGAGCTCACCGAATTCTAGTTTGCTTATAGGTAAAGGAAAATTTCAGAAAAAGAATTGCCGGAAACTTATTGGAGGTCAAAAAATGCTGCTGTCATGCCACCTTTGGTCGGCCGTTTCATAGACGCTCTGACAGCGACGAAGGCCGTGTAAAGCGGTAGCTAAGCTTTGTTACGATGCTAAGCCCGCTCTAATGCGGATAATGAAGCCAGGTGATCATTCTTACAGGCCGGTTATTATCTCAATACAGCTTAAGTGCTCTCTTACGCAAATTTGTAGCGCCACCGGAGTTGTTTGATGCGACCAGTTTGAAAATGCGATAAAGTTTTGTTTAAAAGCGTCTTGCGCATACCAGGCGCGTGTAATACTCACGCAACGCGCAGCCGCGGGCATGCATGCTGCTTGATGCTTACATATCTCACATACTACACGTATACCATGTACCGACTTATTGTACTTTGATGCTGACGTCTAGTGGAGTTTATTTGTGAACGGTGCTACGATGTAATTAGACAAACCGGGGAAGCCTATGATCATTAATTCGTGAGCAATGACAGTATATCGTATACCAGTTCAACGACGTAAGATTAGATTGGCCAAATTATCTTCGCTCATTGATAGCGTTCTAAATAGGGTGCACTGTGTTAAACTTCCTAATAATGGTTATACAACGGCACAAAGAAAAATTTCACCGACGATTACGATACTCCCTAAGGCGCAATTTGAGCGCAGCTATGTACGTGTTTTCATGTCGCGATATATTGGCTGGCGCGGACAATCCGTCACGTGCGGGCACGCTGCGAACGGAGCGAAGTGTGGCACGACGGCGTCGCTAATCGGGAGACCGCAAGAGGAAGCGCGTGGGTGACGCGTGGGCGCGATTCACAGCAGCCGCTGCAGACACCTCCGCTCAAGGAGGTTAAAAAAAAACTTCGAATTTTTCTTTGAACCTCCTTGCCTCCGCTCATGCAGCGTTCTTTCCCCATACAGACTATCGCGTGCTACTCTGGCGCCATCTCGCAGCAATCGTCGTCGCAAAGCCCCTCGTGCGCGGCACAAACGCGTTTGTTCTCACGCTTTCGCCATGCCTTCCTCCGCTTTCCGCCTCATGGTTCCGCTGCAACCTCCTTGTCGCGTTCTCTTCGCTCTCGCTGCTTTTTTTTTCGTCCACCGCTGCGCTCCGCGTTCGCTCTCGTCTTTCGCTGTTCTCGTTCGCTCGGTTACGAGGGACAACGCCGACGCCGACGTTCGCAGCAGGAACGGGCTCCTAAGAGCTGTGCTTTATAACGGACCCGACCAGCCTGTCCACAATCGGGCTGGCCTCCGATTCTGCGTCGTTTTCGTTGTCTTATTCACCAGGCTTGCGCTATGCTTCCAAAAGATCATGCAAGGACATTACTATAGGTTTTGCTTTGCAACAGTCTTGTCAACTTGTAGCCAACAACCTCCATTCATTTTCTTCCCAGCTTCTCTCTCCTCTGTAGTCTTTACGCGACATGTGGGTTGCCACAGGATACGTGGGATCACAATGTTCGATTCGTGCATCGCTCTATTTTTTTATTTTTTTCCCCTCTGTGATGTTTGATCTCCGTATAATTTTTCTTCGTACTCTTCCTACGCGAGTAGCTCATAACGCGCTTCATCGCTTTCGTATTGGAGCCACGCTGTCGTGCGCTAACGCAGGGGGATCGTCAGTGGGTTATCATCTTTTTTTTTCTTCTCTTTCGTCCTTTGTTTTGCACAGACGCTGTTTTGCGATAAGGGCTATTCATGGAAGCGACGTTCGCGTTTACACCGAGATTGATGTGCTAACACCAAGCCACGTCGCCGCGGCGTGCTTGTAAGGGGTCGCCGTCGACGTTCTCGGCTATAAATTTTTGAGGAGGGGGGGCGCTCCCATAACCTATCGTACCCACACCCCCCTCCCCTACTTTGTTTTGTTCTGACGTAGTTCTACTTCGTCTCGCCAAAACGGTGCAGTGTTCAAGAGGCCCGGGCATTGGATTGGAGCCAATTGGCAAGCCAATGATTGGCTCAGGTATTTGCCCAGACATCGCGGCATTATAGCGCGTGGCGGTATTGGCTCGTTGGCTATTGTGATTGGCCAGGGTGAAGGTATCAGCCAATCAGACAAACAAGTTAACTAGCCTTCGTCCAGTTTGCTACCCTATACATGTGGGAAATGGGTCAGGGGAGCAGGAATCCAGCTTGTTGACATGCGGACAAATATGTAGGGAATCTTCTATATATTCTCGAAAATAAATTTTTTCATGGATTTGCCATTCGCGATTCGTCATTAAGTGTTAACGGTTGCGCGAATCCGGTTTGAATCTACTAGACGACGCCAGCAGCACCTTCCGCACGCTGTACTGTTTTAACTCGGGCGCATAAGCGTACAGGTCCACGGCGAGGAGTAATGGTTAGCTTGCGCGCTGTCTCGCTAGCTTGCTACGTTATCAGCTATCCAGGAAATGTCAGATTCCTTATTTGTTTCACTTTGTTCAGTGCTTGGAGATAGTGTCACAGCCTGTCAGTGGCATCATGTGTTATCATTCAGTGCTTGGCGATAGTGCGTTGTCGTTGTCAGTGGCTTCATACGTTAACGCAGTCCTTGGCATTTATACATCTTCGGGTTGGCGTAAGTGAAATAAATTAGATAAAAACAGAATTTCTAAGCATGTCGTTTAGAAGGATGTAGGTGATGCATAAATGATTCTCCTGCACGACTAACGATGGTGAAAGGGCTAAGGGCGGACCGAAAGTTGCCTCACGTACGCAGAGGACGTATGTAGCAAAATGTATCTCTTCAAAACTGTTCAGACAACTTGGGTAGCTGTGTTTTAGTGCTGAGAAGCTGGCGGGTAAGGGCAGTATCCAGTGAAAGAATCGGACAGTTTCGACAGCCTGGATTTCTCACTCGCTTTGGTTCTTTTACTGGGCGTTGAGACTTAATGAAAAACTGTATAGCCGTCAGTTGCCATCTTCGTGCTTGTTTCGACATATTCTCTTCGCATCTTCTCATCCGTACTCCTAATCTTTTCTGCCCTTATTTATACTATCTCCCAGTGCAGAGTATCAGACTGGACAGTTATTATGGTTAACCTTGTAAGTGGCTGTTCCGATGAAGAAGTTAGGCGCAGACAGTAGGAAGACTACGAACATGCAGAACGAACGGGCAGAATAAAGACAAATTTATTTTTCTTTAAACCGCGCTCTGCTATGCAAAGTTCGTTTTTGTTATAATCTTAATGAGAACACTGGAAACCGCCTGCTTCTTGGACAATCCCCCGTAGTGTGCATGAGACAGTGTTTGGATACAAGAACAAGATGGCTGACTTCGTAGCCTAGTTCTACTGTGTGCTTTAATAAATTGTCGCGGCCGCATATTTTTCTCTATGTACTTCAGACACTGAGTGATGCAGATCTCAATATCAACGACAATAAAAGCGATTTCTTTTAGAGAAAAGTTGTGTTTCAAGGTAAAGAGTTTGATGGCCAAACCAAGACAACGAAGCAGCAGTCAGTCGAACGAACCTCTATAATGCGGACGCCGTATGACCTACACTTTTTGCGAGTATTTCTGGGCTGGGAATTTTCGGTCATTTATAAGAGGTTATGCAACAAAGACAATATGCCTCACAGAAATTACCAAGAGGAATGTGCCGTTTCTGCGTAACGCCGTTTATCGAAACATTGTGAGCGCCATTTTAGCACATCCGATTCTGACGCTTCCAGACTTCAGGTTGCCTTTCCAACTGAACACCGACGCCTCCTATTACGGCACGGGTGCCGTGCTGTACCAAAGGAATACAGAAGCTCCATGGATGCCGCGACGAAAGGTCGTGGGATATTAATAGATGTTTTCGAAAGCACAACTCAATTACACGACCACGGAGAAAAATGGACGTGCGCTAATTTAGGTCTTACCTGGACGGCAAAAGCTTTACGTTCTTTACAAATCATCAGGTACTGACTTATATCATTAACCTCGCAGAGCCTCAAGGAAACATTGCCAGGCGGGTGAGCGAACTCCAGCAGTTTGTGTTCGCCGTCCATCACAGGCCTGGAGAACACCTGAAGTATGCAGATGCACTTCGAAACTTGCGGTAACAACAGTGCCAATGCAACAGTGCTGTGGGAGGGAACCGAAGAAGTGAAGTTGCGCGATGGAAAGTTTGGCGTCCCCGAAACAATGGTGCCTCGAATATTGGAACTTTAACATGATACGAAAGTGCTGATATCAGTCAATGCACCGGCTCTTGTAAGCAGTCGTTTGCAAGCATGGGCGCTAAGGAACGAGGAATCATTTGAGACGATGTGCACCCTACCGTCCTGCTGGAAATGGCATGACCGATAGAGGTAGAGGAGTCGAAACAGTTTATTTACATGTATCCAGGCTTTATAGGCAGGTGGAAATGCTGCTTGGAGGCCGGCGTTGCTCTTCATGATCGGTCACACATACTATAATCCGCAGCGTCAAGCACCGGTGCTTGATGCTCATCAGCAGCTCGGTATTGCTGACCGCCTGCAATCGTGCGAGTAGCGAAAGGACCGCGGAAGCTTAACAGTAATACCGTGAGGACATGAATATACATTTCGACCGTCGCCACAACACGCGCATAACCGATATACAGCTGAATGATTTAGTGCTTGTGAGAAGAGGTCTTCCTGGTGCGAAGCAGCTGCACTTGGGACCCTATCGCGTAGTGCAAACTGCAGTGCAAAAAGGTGTCGTGAAGAGATAGGGTTACGTCAACGATGACGGTGTGCTAGAGTTTGCAGCCATTGGAAACGCCTCTTTTGTATCATCCCAGGTGGAATGAACCTTCAGAGAGGGGAAGTGTACGTGGTCGTTTTGAAGAAGTTGCTGTTGTTAGGGGACGGACATTAGGAAGACAACGAAGAGAAGGAACGGGCAGAATAAAGATGGCTGACTTCATAGCCTAGCTCTATATCGTGTGTCATTACAAACCTATCTGCCTTTCATCTTTTTTTCTCTCTCTCTAGCGTACGAAAATCGATGTACAGAGGTGGTTTACCGCGGCAGGATTACGGGCTCACGATTCGCTCTGCATGTGTGTCTCCGGAGTCGTCGTCGTCATCATCGACGTTTGTCGTATAACATCTCTGATACAGCCGAGCTCGCACCGGCATGTGTGTATATAGTGCCTATTGGAGGACTGCGCCACTGTTGGCGAACAGCGTGTTTACGTACGTCTTACGCGCGAAAAAAAAAGAAAGATGCTTAAGTGTTACGACCGGGTGTCTTTTATTCAACGCACGCGACTTGGAACTCAAGACGATCAATGTGCCGCCGCTGGCTCAGAAACGTCTGGCGCTATCGAGAAACAAGAGTAGAAGGCGCGGCATCTTTGCGTCTATATAGTTGTGCGAGGTCTACCCGAGAAACATAATGTCGATCGGGGCGCATGCTGCCGCTTACTTCGAGGCTGATGAGCACGCAGTTCCTGGGCGTGCACGCGTTACGTTGCTCGCATTCACTTGCACGCTATAGAACTCGACTATTATTGGCACGGCGAAATGCGCTGGCCCGCAGGGCCATGTAGCGCACGCTAACGGTCCTTGCTCTTATCGGCTGGGCGCGCCGAGTGCATCGCAGGTAACTCGTCGGTGGCTGGCGACCGGTAATTGCTGTCGGCATCTCGGCTCGCTCGATGCTCGGTCCGCTGGCTCGGATAACGTGTGCGATGCGCCGCACCTTAAAAGCATCTTTTTGTCGTTGTTGCCTTGGCGCTCGTCTCGGACTCGACGAGGCTGACGCCCCCGGGCGAAGCCCCCCCTCTTAGGTTTCATTCTTACGAAACGCGTATCGCGCCTCCGTGCTCTCGGGCAGCAGGCGTTGGACGGCGAAAATGAGCGCGCTTGAACCGTCGCGCGATCGACCTGAGCCGTGAAGGCGGCGATAACCTGCAGCGTCGCCCTCGTGCGCTTTCTTTTTTTCTGACGGCTGTTATTTTTTTTTTACCTTTTTACTTCGTCGCTAGAGCGCCTCAGGTGAATGTCTAATGACTCCGTTCGACAAGCTTGGAAGTGGAGAAGCTTAGCTCAGGAAAGCCGTCTTATCGTTAAGGAGATGGTATAGGTAAGCGGAAAAGGAAGATGACTGCGACGAAATCGACTTCAGTGACTTAAACTTTATTTCTATCTAAAATTCAGAGAGGAGGGGCGCAGTGGGAAACGCCACTTTACTTTAAGCCCTCTATACGCCCTTGTAAGCATGGCATCCTCATATTTTTACTCATTTTTCCCTTCACCAGTATATGGTAGTCAACCGGAGATATCCTATGATTAAAATTCATGTGTTTAATTGTATCTCTCTCTCTCTCTCTCTCTCTGACATCGTCATCAGAAGGAGACATCACAACTATAGTACTAGCACCGTATATAAGAACATAATTCTGCATAATGACATCATGATACTATTCCTTACCATGAAAGGAACAGTTGACACCGACCTGAAAGTAGCCCTATAAGCTGCAAAGAGTACACAAACAGGTTTCTATGGGAGAAAAATTCACAGTTGAATTATTTCTTCTTGTCTTGCGATTCTACTCGGCCCCACCACCTTATTCAGGACTGTCGTTTTAAACCAACCGAAATAAACCAGGAAAACAGCAGAGGATATAGGGCGGGCACGAACTAATCGTCAACTCGTAGCGCAAGCTCACTGAACGAGCAAATGGACCATCTGTTACGGTATGCTATCCCCAAACCAAACGCCGCGCCGTTTAAGACAGGAGGGTATACAGGGCGAAAACGAATTAAACACGACCGCTCGAAGCACGAGCTCACTGAAGAAGGAAACGAACGAATGGTTACGGTACTATAACCCCCGAACCAAACGTCTGCGTTCCGTCGCTGATGCGTCTGCGTCAAAACCAAACACAGGGAGCATTGAGCATCTGTTCCTAATTGCTTCGCCACACGTCGCCTATACCCGAGGGAAATCGGCGGAGCATTTCGAACACTCGTCGGTGTAGTGAAGGCCCCGCAAATATGCCGCTGTCGGCCTGTGCGTTCGGGAATGCAGCCGTGCCTAAATGAAATACTCACCTCGGCACGACATTTAACGGCGACGCGTTGGCGACGTTAATGCCCCGGGAAAGCATGCAGTGACGCCCTCGTCGAGACAGACGCTGCGCTTGACGTTCGCGTCAAGCAAGATTAGCCTAGCGACGTGTCATTCGAGTCGCTCTTTCGCGCCGCGTCATGCTTTGCTAAGTACTTAGCTGCCGTATGGACAGAAGTATTGGCAGCGTATAAGCTGGTGTTTTCCTTCTTCGCGATCGGGATTGAGATAAAAATAAAATGCGCAGATATCGTCGGCAATGATTGCACATGTAAGCGAATAGCCGAACACTTCTATAAAACGCTATCCGCTAGAATTAAAAAAATATATTGCGCTTGAAGGCGTACATTTGTTATAGTGAGGTTATTTATGTAACGTTGTTGTTTCATTGCGCAATTTTCGTCGAAAATCTCTGTAGTATAACTGTATAGTATAACTGGCCACACATATAAAAGTTATTCGTCCTGTGTGCAGTGCGGAAAAGCTCGTGGTTTCGTCAGCCAACCAGAAAAGAGAGCCAGGAGAAGCGCTTCCCCATCGCCAGCCTCTGAACGCCCTCCGCGCGACGCGATCTGAATGGAAACGTCACGCAATGCTTATAGCCAGGACAGGTCAAGAACGCAGCGGCCAAGCACCCCTCAAAATGAACTGGTATTAAATTCGCCAGACCGTGGCCTATCCGCATTCCCGTGATGACAGTACGTCGTACGACGCACTTTTATTGCGATAACAATTATATGGACACTCCAAAACAGATTTCAGCCGTCGGCGTCGTCGTCGGCGTCGTCGTCGCCGTTGCCGTCGCCGTCGCCGTGAGGTTCCGTATGACGTCAATGGAGATGAAATCGTCGCCGCGCGCCGCCGAACGCTGTATGTGCGAGTGAAAGGGCGCGAGGGACGCGCGCTTTCACGGGGAGTGAACGCACGGCGGAGAACAAACGCGCGTTCTGCGCCGCGCTCCCTTAAGGGCTGCAGAAGTAGGCGTCTCTTTCCTCCTTTACAATCACCATATATGTAGAGCAAACGCGCCTTCTTCCGACGCGCGAAAGGCCATGGGGGGGAGGGGGAGGGAAGGGAGGCGACGTTAGCTGCGGCACCAAGTGCCTATTTATATTTTATTGCGATAGCAATTATATGGACACTCAAAAGCAGATTTCTGCCGTCGGCGTCGCCGTCGCCGTCGCCGTCGCCGTCGCCGTCGCCGTGAGGTTCCGTATGACGTCATTTGGAGATGAAATCGTCGCCGCGCGCCGAACGCTGTATGTGCGAGTGAAAGGGCGCGAGGGGCGCGTCTTTCACGGGGAGTGAACGCACGGCGGAGAACAAACGCGCGTTCTGCGCCGTGCTCGCTTAAGGGCTGCAGAAGTAGGCGTCTCTTTTCTCCTTTACAATCACCATATATGTAGAGCAAACGCGCCTTCTTCGGACGCGCGAGAGGCCGTGGGGGAGGGGGAGGGAAGGGAGGCGACGTTTAGCTGCGGCACCAAGTGCCTATTTATATCAGAGGCTCCAGCAACAGTCACCAACGCCGCACGCATTTTGAGCTAACGCGGGCAAAACGCCGATGGCGTCGACAACAGTTCTGCGTGTTGTTGCTACCAAAGCCGCTCACCTTACTTCGTATGACATTGCTGTGTTGCTATCGCATTCATTGCTTCGCCCTTAGGGCGAAACTGTGACATTTTTTTGTTCAGCACGGTGGCTTGCCCTTGGCATTTCTACGTGACTGCGAGTTTGCCTTTTACTAACAAGCGCTCGTGCTGTGTTACTTGTTCCTTCCATTGTTTTCATCCATATAATTGCTTAATATGCCCTTTGTCCAATACATAGCAAAGCTTGGTCAGAAAGTCTAGGGCACTTAGGTATCCCTACGTGGATGTATGTGAAAGCATTGCGACGTTTTCCCGATGACGACTCGTTTTACAGAACGTAATGGTATTGCTTTCACGTTACCTTGTATCATTTTTCGCATCACGTGCCTCGGCCTCCTTGGCGTACTTCCGTGGATGTCCAAAGGAGCCGGGAGCAGCTATACTAACTGAGAAGTCGAAGTCGAAGGTTCGTCCATCGGAGCGCACAACAGAACTCGACGAAATCACCGCCCCGACTGGCAGTCGGCCAGTGCTGTCAGCGCCTTCGCAGGTGGAAGGGCAGTATGGGAACGCTGGGATGATGAGCGGCATCCGATCCAGCTGTGGAAGAAGACAACGACGAACGCGCGAGCAGTTACACGAGCGCCTCTCTGTGACCGCGTGACTTTTTCTACCATCTCCGGCCACGCCGCCGGATTTCCCGCTTCATGAGCCATATAATGCTTTCGCATTGAAATGCTTTCGCATTGAAATGCTTTCGCATTAAAATGCTTTCGAATTAGTACCAACAGCTTGGTCGATAGCAACAACTTGATCAATAACAGCAGCTTGGTCAATAGCCAAAGCTTGGTCACACAAGAGTCATGCGTTAATTTCCGTTCCCAAACTGATGCCATCGCATTTGCAACTTCAGGGATCAGGGTCGCAATAGATACGCGTAGAAATGCTCAAGCTCAGTTTCAGAACGCGCGAGCCTTCTTCCCTACTATGGAACACACAGCCAGCTCTCGTTAGTGATTGGCTGACGGGAGTCCTAGCCTTCGCTGCTCTACGCAGTGTTGCTGAGGTGGAGTAATATTGGTGTAGTCAGACAACAAAGACAGTGCTTGTGAACTCCTTTTGCGGCAGTCGGGTTTACTGCGCCGCTACACCGTAAATGAAGAAATATCGCGTACAGACTTCGTGCATTGTCCCTTTGTATGAATTTTATACGACGACGGGATGCTGGGCCGCAACCAGTGGGCGCTTTGTCATAGGGGACATGTTCGGTGTTCTCCGAGCACTCACTCGTTTTAGCGTAATTGCTCGCATTTCGGTGCTTGCGTAACTGGATTAGGCTGGGTCCACGCTGTACCAGAGATAGTCACGGCC
Source organism: Dermacentor silvarum (assembly GCF_013339745.2). NCBI lineage: Eukaryota > Metazoa > Arthropoda > Arachnida > Ixodida > Ixodidae > Dermacentor > Dermacentor silvarum. Next base: position 33,217,181 of record NC_051161.1, on the reverse strand, counting down.
AGAAAGTCTGCAACGTGTTACGCCATACTATGCGCGGGGGAATGAGAACCGGTGCGCAAGCACCAGTAGCCTCTGGCGATTGTAAGTCGAAGTGGGCGGGTTATGCGACGATAGCTTTGCCAAGGTGGGCTTCACTATAACATTTCACGCATGCAGCGACGCTTTCGTTTGAACGAGGGTACAGCGAGACAGGGCGCAGACGTGTAAATGAACAAACGAACAGGTAAAGAGAGTGAAAGAGTAAAGAAATATTCCACAAAGATGCCTCGGAGTGGTGCCTCTCCTATAAGGGAATGCGCAGTCATCGAGCTCCTCCGCGCAGTGTTCACGACTTAAGAGAATTTTAGATTTCGCGTACCCAAGTGGGAGTTTGGGTACCCAAAGAGATCTTTGCGCACGCAAAGCGCCATGCCCGGCTTGTGTTCTTTTCCACTCCTCTTTGGGGTTATTTTGTGTACCTATTCGCTTTCTTTCGTAAGCCCGGCATTTTGCGCGTCCCCTTAACTTAGCGTACGCAAAAGCTAAGACTGCAGCGTTGCTGCGATTTATCCTGATGGTCCCGTTAACAGAGCGCTTGTCGTTGTATATATATATATATATATATATATATATATATATATATATATATATATATATATATATATATATATGATGTTGGCGTTTTGAGTGCCAAAACCGCTATGTGATTATGAGGTACACCGTAGTGGGGACTCCGGAATAATTTTGACCACCTGGGGTTCTTTAAGGTACACTTAAATCTAAGTACACTTGCGTTGCTGCATTTAGCCCCCATGCAATATGTGTACGACGCTACAACCGAATGCTCTTCGCAGGACGCAATGTGGTGTTCTCGTCGCGCGTGTAGTCTGATTAGGCAAGTCCCCTTCGCTATATATAGTATAACTGGTGACAACATTAAAGAAATTCAGGATGCAGTATATTCCTTTTGCGCCGAGCTGACAAGAAATGGTCACCGACACAAAAGTTAAGCAATGTACCCGTGGCAATATCGCATTTTGGGGGACCATATTGTGAGAGGTCAGCATGCAGCGACCGTCAGAGCAACCCGGCTGTGTCTCGCTTAAGCGCACACGACCCGATGAAGCTCGCCGAAGCGTTTCGTTGTACTCCCGCGTGCGAAGGCCGAGGTCATGACTGCATTCCGTCGAAGACTGCAGTCACCGAGATTCTTGTGCCGTGGTTTGCCTTCATTAAGGCGATTGCCTCCGGGCGATGCGCGCAGGAGGACACAGGGTAAAATGGCTGCTAGCCGCTGGTGGTGCTTTCGCGTTGATTGCCACTCATTGGTGCAACGCTCATGAAAGCTGGAACCTTAGTTTTCTTTATGTTTTTATTTCGTTATTTTCTTGCGGTAAGATTGCTGCACGCTCTGCACTTACCGAATGAACTTGAGATAAGAAATCGGCACCACTTGCCTCGTCGCTTCGCTGCCTGTCTTCGGACGTTTAAGTGGACGCTTGAATGGATGCATAAAATCAGTCTACTATGGTAAATTACCCATCGAGAGTTCCCTCTGCCTTGTAGGAAGAAAAAAAAAAGGAGAAGCAGAGGGCTTATCAGCGCAGGAAAGTCATTTTTTGCTTTCTAAATTTAATGTGCGCAGCGAGGTGCCGATGACGTCAGTACCACATCTCGATATTTGCAGTATCTTAGCGCGGTTGAGTGGTTTTCGTGCAGAATAAGTCTACAAGAATTTGGTGATTGTACTTTTTTTCGTTCGTTTGCAGCGTAATTTGTTTTCGTAGTTAATTATTCAGTAGATTGGGTGATACGTACGTTTTAAAAAGCTGAGACCTGACAGAGAGCTGCATCGGATTTTAAGGTTGCAGGGCACCGATGCACGGCGGCAGGCGCTGGAAACGATCTGGGACGGAATGGGAGACGTGTTCTGTCACCACCTATTTACGGCGGCTCGCTCATTAGCGGTAAAAAAAAAGAAAGAAAGAATGCGGATGTGTTTTGGCGCAGGCAGATAAACGGGTAGTTTGTGGAATTGTGCAGTTAATTTAGTACAACGGCGGGCTACGATTAACGAAATGATTAAACTGTAATTTCTCGTTGTCTGTTTCTGCAATGAGGAACGGTTACTCAAGCACAGTATTAGTTTTTTCTTATTTTATTTTGTAAAAGAAAAGAAATAAGGTGCTCGGGAAGTTAATAAGGTCGGAGCTAATGGATGCGCACAAATGAGTTTTAATTTATGCTGTCCTGCTTTCTGGAAAACTTGAACGAATGGCCTCGCTTGGTGCTCATTATGAATGCAAATTTTGGCGTCTGCGACTGGGGACACATTTCGCATTTTTGCTAGAGACGTCCGCGTGCTCGAGGCTAAAGGAGACATTACATTCTAATGCGACCTTCAAAAGGTGGCCGCCGACGGCAGTTGCTGCCGTGTGGTTTAGCAAGAACTTTCTTACCGTCCATCCTAATCGCGCTAACTACTTTCTCGGAACCATGGCGGCTGTAACGTGCAATGCACGTGTAACAGCCGCCTCAGAGGGTTTTCAGACCGCCACGACTGGCCGTAGCCATGCATTCGCATGCAATATTAAATGCCACCGCAACCGCCGAAGCGCGCGCAGTCAACACTCTGCTGTTGCCAGATTTGGTCTAAGGCACTCTTTGGTGGCAGCAGAACAGCTGTGTAGCTTCGCTTACCGCGGTTTATACAGTTGAATCCGGATACATTGAACCCGCATATAACGAATTATTGTGTATATGGAACAGCTGTAAAATCCCCTAAAATTTACTGTATAAAATTTTTATTTTACATATCGAATTACATAGATCTTTTTTGTGATCCCATTCAGATTCGATATGTGCCGATTCGACTCTATTACTGCAAATCAAAGTCAACTGGGCATGTCGTTGATTAACCTTCGTACATTTCGCTCTTCGTCTCTCTCTCCCTTCGTCCTTTGACTAAACGAGGAAATGTTGCATCTGTGATGCACGATGAAAAGTTGTACAGGCATGTAAGATTGTAAATTGACAGCCAGGTCACACGAAGCGAGACGGCGGACAGTATATGGCCTCTTGAATTTCGATGCTATCTTACTCACTGGCCTTGCAGAAATTCCCGAGAAGTCATGTGTTTGTTCATAAAATAAACCAGGTGGGTACTAAATTGCTTTACGCTGTACTTAATTAAGAAGAATTGTTAGTGTGCTAAGTATTTGCGGGTCGCCTGCCGATGCGCATCTCGCGTTTGTCAAAAAAACATCGAACAGTTTACATATTGCTTATCCGTAGCTACTCGACGCACGGTACTTGCACGACGTACTTGCAGCAGTAAAGAATAAATAATGATTGTTGCAGCTGGCGCTATGAAATTCACCCTCAAAATCGAACCCGATACCCGTGTATCACCTGCAGGCGCTTTCACCTGACTATAGAATCAAGCGCTGCTACGCATCACATTAAACCGCGGGGCTCTGATTATGCTTTTCTCGCCCTCGAAACTCTTCATACCGATCGACGACAGTGGAAATTGACATTGCCCGTGCGGCTGTAGCGCAGTAAAGGCGTGCGTAATGAGAATCACATGGCAACGTTCGATTTGTTTTAGATCAGAATAAAAACACGTGAACTCGGACTGAAAAAAAGAAGAAGAAGAAAAAGCGCATCATAGCTGCGACTTGCGGTGAATTGTGCAAGCATTTAGCTTCAATGGTACACAGCACCTAATGCGACGCTTCTTTCAAACGTTTGTCTGCAGAAACGCTTGCCGCTCCATGTCAGGTGTCACTGATGGGAGCGAATTTCTCGCTTTTTACCCGGTGGAACCATATGTCACGGCGCTTGCTGTCGTTCTTTCTGCTTGGTGTTGCAAAAAATTTACTTCAGCAAAATAGAAATTGGGCGAGGTAAGCAACCCCAAAAAGTGTTTTCCCGCACTCGATCCCAGCCCCAGGTGCCGCACTCGAAAGCTCAGACCCGGTTAATTGCTTTTCTGAATCGCAAGAATGCTTTAATGGCCTAAATGACACCAAATAGAAAATCCATCCACGTCGATCGGTGGCATGCGTGGCGATTGCGACGGGTCGCTTCATCTACGCGTCCGCTCCGCCGCGGCGTGGACCATTTATGGCGGAATTGACCACGTGACGGTGACTGGCCAATCGGCGGCGCGGCGGTGGAGAGAAAAAGGTTGCGGTACTTTGGAAGTTCCAGTGACTTCAGCTGTATGAAATGCTACAGCATTTATTGTGCACATTGCACGGGCATTGTTGGCGTGCTGTCACGAGCGAGTGTTTGAGTGATGAAACAAAAGGTTGGGCTTGGTGAGTGAGTGAGTGGTGAGTGAGTGAGTGAGTGAGTGAGTGAGTGAGTGAGTGAGTGAGTGAGTGAGTGAGTGAGTGAGTGAGTGAGTGAGTGAGTGAGTGAGTGTGTGAGTGAGTGAGTGTGTGAGTGAGTGTGTGAGTGTGTGAGTGAGTGAGTGAGTGAGTGAGTGAGTGAGTGAGTGAGTGAGTGTGTGTGTGTGTGTGTGTGTGTGTGTGAGTGAGTGAGTGAGTGAGTGAGTGAGTGAGTGAGTGAGTGAGTGAGTGAGTGAGTGAGTGAGTGAGAGTGGTATTATCCAGTGGTACACTTGGCCTTGAGGCGACGCAGCGGCAAGAAGCTTATCGTCAGGCTGATTTACTAAATTGACGAGGAAGCGGCGCTAGCGCGGCAATTAGCAAATGCTTCTTATAGCGCGCCTGGCAGGCTGGGCAGTAACCGCGACGACCGTGCCATAATTATGCAAATTGTCCCCTTTATTTATTCGTCCATTTATTTAATTTATTATGTAACCAGTCGACGTTGAAGCAGCACAAGAAATAAGAAAAAAAAAGAAAAGAACACACAACAAAGATCCACTGATAATTGCCGCTTTTAACCGATTCCAGGAACTGCGAAAATGATCAAGAAAGCAAATATCCTACCACAGCGACCACCCCGAAAGACATTCAAGGAAGGCACCGGGAAAAGGAAAATATAAATACATAGAGCAAACCGCTCTTGCCGAAGCATCGTCTTGGCATACGAGAAAAGAGAAAGACGGAGAACCAATCTCCGGGACTGCCTTCAATAATGCCTAAGTGCTCGGCCGCACGCGATGGTTCGCCTAGGAAGTTTCTTCGGCGGAACCGACCAGGCAGCTAATTAATTCGGGCTGGCCATAGAAGGAGAAGCAGCAAAGGAGATTGCCACGGCCAAAGTGCGTAAATTAGGTCGAATTAGGACCGGTAACAAGGGGGAGATGACTAACACGAGGACTGCACAGGGTTCCGTACAAGAAGTGGACGCGAATGAACGAGCACAGATATATATGTGCCTTAACCAGAAGCACCTCTGGTGCTTCAATTAATCGAGTTAATTGGCGCGCTCGCGCGTTGCGACAACCGTATCGCCGCGACAAAGGGATATTGACTTGGCCCGTTTGCCTTGTCTCGTTGTTCAGCTGGAACCGAAGTACACGTCTCCGAGGAGCCACCAGCGTACATCGAGGCGTTGTTGCGTCAGTCTTTCTTCTTAGTCGGCTCAACATCGATTAGATAATAAATGCGGCTGGCACGTCAAAGAGCTGTTGGTCCGTTGTCGCCTCATGTCGCTAGCTTTAGGGTAGGCCCTTTGAATTGCCTTCGCAACGTTCGGTAGGTGTATGCTTGCAACGGTACACCAGTGCTTCCAGTGGAAAAGCTATTGTTCATGTTTTTTTTTTCTTTCCCACCTTCTTTCTGCTCCACGTTCAGCAATGCAATACATGGGGCTATTTGGTGAACATTCGTAGGTGCCTTGCACTAATTGCTAGGCAGAAAAAAGAAAGAAAAAAAGGAAGGGACCTCCTCTTTCCTGCCTAACGCGCAGCGCAGGTCAACTATTACGTATTTCCACTTGTAGGTTTTGGTTAATCATGGTTAACCTCCGTGCCCATCATTCTTAACAGCGAAGCTGTTACGGATGTGTGCTGCGCGTCACGGATGTGTGCTGCGCAGTCCTTTAGTGAGTATACGTACACCTGAATTTCGACGTGCGCGCAGAGTGACCGCAATGGGTCGATTGATGCGCCATAGGGTCGATTGATGCGCCATTTCGCGTGAACAATCAACCCGCGTCGGACAACTTCCGTAGTCTCTTGAAGTTGTTGGATTCTCATGCAGTTCATTGTGAACAAGGCTCCCGAGTGGGGGGGGGGGGGGGGGGGGGGCGAAGCGGTAGTTAGGGGAAAAGAAAATCACCTTGGTCGGCGTCTGTTTCCTGTTTTCGCCCACCTCGCCGTTGTTGCCGCGATTTTAGTAACGGCGCTTAGAAACCCAGATATAGGAAATGAGTGAAACATAGAACGACGGAAGACTTGCGAGAATAAGAGGCTATACCTTGTGTTAGGTATTCGGTTGGGTAAGTGCTCGCGCAGGTTTAGAGGAACTCTTTTTAATGCGATAGCATTATATACCCCGAAGGCAGGGCAGTCTTACTTAGCGTCTCAAAGCGTTAGATGGCATGATGGAAGAATGTGAGGAGTGGCCACGTGACTCCTGTGCCGGACGTTTCGGAGAGCGACATCGGCACGAGAGGAGCATGCGTGCGATTGTGGCCCAATGGTTAGAGCATTGGGCTCGCGTGCATGCTGGAAGACCGAGGTTCGATTCCAATCATCGTACACACATTTCTTCACCCACTTTGGAAGTATCTAACATATAGAACCCGTGGTGTGTTGAGCGAGCGCGTCACTGTGTGAACGAGGTACAGAAACGTCGCTCTGATAAATGAGAGTGTGCACGATCGACCGTGACGCTTGCGCGCGCAGCTCTCGAGACGTCACAATCTTACCGATGCTATCACATACTTAGAGAGAGTTGGCGGTGCTAAATCTGGGCCTCCTTTTTCAAGCGAAACTTGTTACAACTCACAGATTTCGGTGGCGTCCATGTACGCACAAAATTATCATCATCAGCATTGGCTCGAGCGTCGTCTTCTACTTCCGCAGCTGGCTCGTTGGCGCCCCTCGGTTTGCGCTTGTGCTCGGCACGCGCTCGTTCCGCTGCTGCCGCGTTCGTCGTCGTCGTCGTCTGCTTTCACAGTTGGCTGCGTTGCTGCTCAGCATTCCAGCGTTCACTTCTCTTCTGTCGTCGTAATGGGGAGGCCGCGTTTACGGGGGTATGAGTCATTTATTGTCTTACGTAACGGACAGATTTAATTTTGAAGAAATTTCATGGAAATTCATCCAGAATGAACGCGCTCGGGAAAGGATTCGTCGTCGACGTGCCGATTCTAGCGTGAGGGCTTCCGAAGCCCAAGCGAAATGTCAGCGAAGGGCCGCAAACTCCTAGTTGAGGGAGCGCGATGTTTGGGCCAAACGTCAGCTGACAGCCGCCGACATCGAGCTGCGGGAGCGCGATGTTGAGGCCAAGCGTCAGCGTCGCCTAGCCCTCCAAGGAACCCGACAACGGGGGTGCACGCCTCGGAAACACTACCGCCAACTTCCCCGGTGCGACGGCCAGGTTTCAACGCGATTTTCTCAACCAGAACTTCGGAGCGAGCTGCAGTGCGTGTGACCGTTTGTGGTTTGAGTACAACGTGCACGATACTCGTCAGTGCAATTCGTTCGGAGGAACACCGAAGAAACACACGACAAGCTTCGCTTACCCCGATTTCCTCAACAGGGGAGGGACTACTGATTTTTAAAAATTGGATTCACTGTGTGTTTTTTTCCAAAAAAGAAGTTAAGCTCAGATAAGTACTACAGGTGCCCGCTGTAGGAACCAAAGTATCCTCGCTCCCGTCATCTCACATCTGCTCGTCAGCGCGAAAGACAGAAAGCTTACAGCTTCGGCTTCTTGCGTCAGCACTTTAGTGCGACGCGACAGGCTATGAAGACTGCCACGACGTGCAGTTTCTCGACGTTGTTGCATAAGTGAACGTTATTTTACTCCCACAACGACGTTCCGACGTACACCTGAACTTTGCCCTCCATATATACGCGTTCCTGCTTGCGTTACATAATCATTCTTTTTTTTTTTCTCGACGCACGTGCCTCATGATTTTGTCGTTTATTTCTCTTTATTTCGGCGGCGTCGCGCTGCAACCCATTTCTCGTTATGCGCCGGCGTGCTTGTTGAATAATGCGAAGCGTACAAAAATCGAATGCGCATCTTCCGCGATGCCAGCGTATTACATTATTTCCCGAGCAAGGCAAGATCTCATTCGCCGCGCCGCAGCGGACTCTCCAATCGGGGTGTAAAAGAAAATGCCGACGCAGCTCTGCCTTGCGATTCGGATGTATAATGCCAGCCTAATGACGTTAAAGAAGGCTCAAGACCGCCGCGCCGACCGATGCGTGCGTTGCGGCTCGATGTAAATACGCCGGATCTGAGCCACCGCCTTTCCGCCGGTGTGGGTTTGAGCAAAGGGGAAAAAAAAATAACTGAGCTGTGCATACAGGCAGAAAGTGGGCGCAGTTCCGGACGAAGTGCACTACATACAGTAGCAGCGGCAGTTTGCTCCAACTCCGCTGACTCGTATCTCTCTCACTCCGTATATATACAGGGTGTGCCAGCTATCACGCAGCACGATTAAAAAAAAAAAAGAGTAACGGCGTTACGCGAAGCAAACATAGTGCGTATTGTTTCCAGTGCAATGGAGTAGCCGCCAGTAATTTTTTTTAGTTACTGAGATTTAATTAGCTAATTGTAATTAATTATCTAACTTGAGAAGTACTGCCCTAATTATCAAAGTGTCAATGAAAAAATTACAGAGCAACATGAAAAACTCTCGATACATCTTTCTGTTGCTCAGTATGTGCTACATAAAAGTGTTTTTCCGAGCGTGAAACAAGCCCGCGAATACACGCAAAGTGCCTCGAGCGGCCAGTCGTGCGGCAATTCTGCGTGCTTCAATGCAAAAAGCGACGTTTTGTCAAGAACCTAACTGGAACGCCAATGCATTTCTCCGCAAAGTTCGGGAATTAATGTCTCGAAACTGGTGTCATCCCGAGAATTCGTTCCAAGTGGATTCGCCTTGCGAACTCTACGGCTACAATTTGTAAATTGCAATATGGGCCATCAGGTAATTAGTTAAAAACCTAATTAGTCATTTTTTTGGTAATTATTTGATTATATATTTCAATTTCTTGTGGAAGTAATGTCCTCCTCTACGAGTAGACCAGCTCATGAACTAGAATTGGGCTATCTGCCACAGACATATATATATATATATATATATTGTTACGGGGAGGCAAACACAACAGGAAAACGTATTTACAGTATATTTACAAGGCGATCAAGCGTCAACCATATGGCGGAGAGCGCGCGCCCGATCATCAGCGTCTTCTTCATCGATGTTGGCGTGAATCATATCGTGACATGACCCCCGGCTGCTCAAGCACCGTCACGGTGCTTGCAATGATCCAGGCGAGTGGTAAGGTTTCAGGCGGGATACGTGAACAACGTCAGTAGGTGATGAAACGGTTGGCGAGGAAGACTCTAGCGGGCCAATCTCATACGTGACGTCTGTTACACGACGTAATACACGGTAGGGTCCGGAGTACCGCGAAAGCAATTTTTCTGAGAGTCCAACACGCCGAGTCGGAGTCCACAGAAGCACAAGGGCACCCGGAGTATAGATAGCGTCGCGATGACGGGAGTCGTAGCGGTGCTTCTGGTGGCCTTGCGATGTAGTAAGGCGACGGCGAGCAATTTGACGTGCCTCATCAGCTCGAGAAATGGCATCACGAGCGTACTCAGTTGGCAAATGGACGGTATCGGGGAGGATAGTGTCAAGAGGTAACGTTGGGTCGCGGCCAAACAGAAGATAAAAGGGTGAGAAACCAGCAGTATCATGACGGGAGGAATTGTAAGCGAATGTAACGAAGGGCAACGCAACATCCCAGTCTTGATGGTCAGATGAGACATACATAGAAAGCATGTCAGTAAGCGTCCGGTTGAAGCGCTCAGTCAAGCCGTTAGTTTGCGGGTGGTAAGCCGTCGTAAATTTGTGTTTGGTGGCGCAGGAGCGAAGCAGGTCATCGATAACTCTGGAGAGAAAGTAACGGCCACGGTCAGTGAGGAGTTGACAAGGGGCTCCGTGATGTAAGATGACATCGTGTAGTAGGAAATCTGCAACGTCCGTAGCACAGCTGGTAGGGAGAGCGCGTGTAATTGCGTAGCGGGTGGAGTGGTCCGTAGCAACGGCAATCCATTTGTTTCCAGCAGTAGAGGTCGGGAAAGAACCGAGGAGGTCAAGGCCAACTCGGAAGAAGGGGTCAGCTGGGACGTCAAGGGGCTGAAGGAGGCCAGCAGGAGGCTTAGGTGGTTTTCTTTCGGCGTTGGCAGGGTTCACAAGCAGCTACGTAGCGACGAACGGAGCGGTAAAGACCGGGCCAAAAGAAGCGACGCCGAACGCGATCGTAGGTCCGGGAGACTCCAAGGTGACCAGCGGTCGGGACGTCATGTAGCTGGCCGAGAACGCTCAAGCGCAGATGCGTAGGAACGACGAGCAACAGTTCGCGTCCGTCCGGGTGGACGTTGTAGCGATATAACGTGTCATCTTTAAGCACGAAGAGGCGAAGGGAAGGATCGGGCGTGGCGGAATCCAGCTTCTGAATAAGCTCACTTAAATGGGGATCACGGCGCTGTTCATCACGGATGTGGCTTAAAGCGGAGAGCGAGAGTACACATGCAGGCATGTCATCCGAGGCTTCAGGCGGATCCACGGGATTGCGGGACAAACAGTCAGCATCCCGGTGCAATCGGCCAGATTTATAAGAAACAGAGTAAGTGTATTCTTGGAGCCGGAGTGCCCAGCGACCAAGACGCCCAGCGGGATCCTTAAGCGACGAAAGCCAGCAAAGTGCGTGGTGATCGGTAGTCACAGTGAAATGCTGGCCATGTAAATAGGGGCGGAATTGGCCCACCGCCCAAACGAGAGCAAGACACTCCCGTTCTGTAATAGAGTAGTTCTGTTCGGCTAAGGAGAGGAGACGGCTGGCATAGGCGACAACACGGGCATGCCCATTCTGATGCTGGACTAAAACAGCGCCGATTCCGTAGCCGCTGGCATCTGTGCGGAGTTCTGTTGGAGCGGAGCTGTCGAAATGAGCCAGGACAGGTGGTGTAGTGAGCGACGTGATGAGGGTAGAGAAGGCGGCAGCCTGTGCAGCACCCCAAATGAACGAGACGCCTTTCTTCAGTAAGTTTGTGAGAGGGCGTGCGATTTCCGCGAAATTCCTCACAAACGACGGAAGTAGGAGCACAGTCCCAGAAAGCTACGAACTTCCTTTGTGCAAGTCGGAACGGGGAACTGCTGCACAGCTCGAACTTTGTCAGGGTCGGGGCGAACACCGGTTGAGTCGACGAGATGACCGAACATGATAAGTTGCTGACGTCCGAAATGGCACTTAGATGAATTAAGTTGCAGGCCGGCTTTGCGAAAAACAGAAAGGATAGAAGAAAGGCGGTCGAGATGCGTTTCAAAGTTCGGTGAAAATACAATGACGTCATCAAGATAACACAGGCAAATGGACCATTTAAAACCGTGTAAGAGAGTGTCCATCATGCGTTCGAAGGTGGCCGGGGCGTTGCATAAGCCGAAAGGCATGACTTTAAACTGATAAAGGCCGTCAGGGGTAACAAAAGCGGTCTTCTCACGGTCCATGTCATCAACGGCTATCTGCCAGTACCCTGACCGAAGGTCGATGGAAGAAAAATACTTGGCGCCGTGAAGGCAATCCAGGGCGTCGTCTATGCGTGGGAGCGGGTACACGTCTTTTTTGGTGATCTTGTTGAGATGCCGGTAGTCCACGCAAAATCGCCAACTGTCATCTTTCTTTTTAACAAGAACCACAGGAGAAGCCCAGGCTGCAGGATG